>NW_006799957.1:963348-1063491 GCF_000485575.1 Poecilia formosa | reverse complement strand
AGTATTAAAACAAATTCTATGATGGCCTCAGAGGTGTGAGAATATTAGTGAACAAGTATTACAAAACCTAAGCATGGTGGATGCCCTACGTTGAACAATTTTGCAAAGAACCACAGGCCATAATGTATGCTTTTATATGTGGAAATCTGATAGAAACACAGCAAAAGACAAGCAGTAGGTATTTACATAGAAGGTGATTCAAAGTATCAACTCTTAAAAATAAATTTTCCCTCTAATTTACAATTCTGTTTTACCTAGTGTTTGTGTTGGCCCACCATCTAAAATCTTAGAATAGAATAGAATAGAATAGAATAGAATAGAATAGAATAGAATAGAATAGAATAGAAATATACTTTATTGTCCGATAACAATAATTGGAACACTTCTGTGCAAAACATTCCAGTTTGTGGTTCTATCAAGACAAAATGTAGAAAAGTTCAAGGTGTATAGGCTTTTGCAAAGCATTGTACCTCTTGAGCATTATCTGACATTCGAGAGAGAGAGATGGGCTGTGATTATTTCTACTAATCCTCCCTTCTCTGCTCTTTAATACCTTTCATTAATTGTTTTCATGTAAACACTTGAATCAGTCAGCCCAAGTGCTTAGATTCACATCCTGATTATGACTAACGGAGACAGCAATGTGACAAGATCCAATAAATGCATCACTAGGTTGCTTGGAAATAATTTTAAAAATAACTTTGCTAATTAAAACCGGTAATAGAGGCTTCGTTGTCATGCTGTTGATCTTGCACAGGTACAAGATGTTCCCTGCAAGCCAATAATAAAATTAATTACTGTAGTTTCTAGATAATGGTGCATGTTAGCCCAACTCAACACACTGTTGTGATTATTGGTTGTGATTATTGGTAATGGTTAAGGTATTTGTAAAGGTTTTTAGTGTTTTAATCAAATGTCTCAGTATCAGTTATCATTATGAATTTTTCTCTAAAATGATTTCTCAAGGTAATATAAGATGCTAAATAATAACTGTGCTGCATGTTACAAAACAGTCATCAACAAAACAATTAGGAGCAGATGTCTGTGGATGGCTGCACTATCATTCTAACATTCATAAAATGCATTGACATGTGTTCTTTTTGCAGAGTTTCCTGTTGCCCAGCATACTGTAACACACCATTAAACAAAAGTGAAGTTAGCCTCCAACTGTAGCTTCCAGTTTGGGAAATAGAAAAACAGGAGATCCCATCTTATTCTTCACTACCTTTGGGCATCTTTAATTTGCTCTAGTTTAAGTCATTAGACTCGTCAAACATGTACTAATATACACTAAATGTAGAATACCTAAAACCTTGTTTGTGATTTTGAAACCCTAATCTGATTTGTGAGAGTTCAGTAAAGGACCATGTTAGTGTCCTCTGAATGTCTCAGCATTCTACAGAGTTTGCTGTCATCTGCATCATTAAATTCTCCAACATTAGTGGAAATTTTTAATTAATAGAAGGATAGACTTCCACTTCCAATACCCCCATGGAGATAAAGGCAGAGGAATGGAGAGAGAGAGAGAGAAAAGGAGAAGGAAAGAGGGCAACACTCTTATCAAAGACCTTTATAAGAGTTTTTAAATGGTAAAATTAAAATATATCGTCTTTACTGCTCAACATTTACAAATAACCACACATTCCTACAAATTATATAAAAGGATCCCTGAGAAAGTGTCAATGAACACACAAAAAACTGTTTTCTGAGAAAATTACAGAGTAGTTATAAAACTTTCATAATGGAGATCAAACCACTTTCACAGACTACATTGAAGTCTATTGATGAAGTTCATGAAGATACATTAACTTTATTATATGACCAAATCAATGCTAATGATTGCCCATCCTCACAGCCTAACTGTACACTTCCAGTTATCATGTAGCTTGTTTCCACAGTAAAATGTAATGCTCACATACACACACAGGGCACACACATACCCACTTAATGCAAGCAAAACTAATGCTGCAGAGTGCTGCAGAAAACAAAGTCCCTCCCCTTGATGTTATGACTCGTTTATACAGAGTAGTCAGTGAATAGGAGGGAGTGAGAGAGTAGAGAAGAGTGGTGATGTACCAGCTCTGGCTTCCTTACAGAGATTTTGAATTTGATGCCGAAGACTGAACAGTCGGTGTGCCTTCATGGGCTCTAAATGTGGCAAGGCTAATATTACATCTGTCTCAGTTGAACTACATGTTTACTGGAAGATGCTTTTGCTGAAGGAGAATACAAAAAGGGGAAAAGGAACTGATTCACATTTTATTACAATCTGAGCAAAGATAAGTTAGGTATTGAACAATAAAAAAAGATGTCCTCTGCAGGTGTCAAGCCAAGGGAGCATATGGATGTTGCGTACATCTCCATTGAGATAGCCATTTCTGTGGCCTCTGTCCTAGGGAATGTATTAATTGTGCTTGTGGTGTATGTGAACCAGGCTCTCCGTGACACCACCTTTAGCTTTATTGCATCTCTGGCTGTGGCTGACATCGCTGTTGGAAGTTTGGTTATCCCTCTGGCCATTGTCATCAGTCTGGGATTCAGGACGCAGTTCTACACCTGCCTCATCCTCTCCAGCCTGGTGCTGATCTTAACTCAGAGCTCCATTCTCTCCCTCCTGGCCATAGCTGTCGACAGATATCTGCGCATAAAAATTCCCACAAGGTAAGAAAAAGTTTTAACTTCACATATCTACATTTCAAATTTACATGTTGTTTTCTCCCTGCATTTCACATTAAGATTGAATGCAATTAAAAAGAGAGTGATACGGTAGATTATCCATGTTGCGATGTAAGAGACCAAAACCGCTTTCAAAATGAATAATTGAATATTACTAATGGAACAAAACAGGAAATTAATAAAATCTTTTTTTTTCTGCTCTACAGTGGTTTTCTAAACTTTTACTTTCACTACTTGATTTGAAATGTCTTTTAAATAAAAACAAGTAAATATTCAATAATTTTTCTCTACTGTCACAGAACATTTTCAAACATTTCTCATTTACAAAGACCTATGTTTCTTTTATTTTTTGTTAAAGAGAAACAGAGAGGAATACTCACTGAGTGTGTCAATCCACTGAGTGTCCAGTAACATCAGTGCCAAGTTTTATACAAATCAGAAGGCTGGACATTAAACCTTTTAAGTAAATTAAAATATTGTCTGCATAAATTATTGACAAAGGCAGTTTGTTTAGGTAGCTGGCAGGTGTCCACACTAATGTTTGCCTATCAGCTGAATCCTGAAGTCAAAGGCTGACACTTAAAAATATGCTTCTGAGAAATAACCAACTGGCCTTGGTTCAGGAAAATGCCATTAAAGTTGTCTGCGAGTGCATTTAGGTGATTGGAGAAAACTCTCATTTCTCTTCTGATTGTGCTGCCCAGGTATGGCGACATAGTGACCCAGGGGAGGGCATACATGGCAGTTTGTATGTGTTGGATCCTCTCCATCCTCAGTGGATTGGTTCCATTGGTTGGCTGGAACAACCTGCACCATGGGAACTTCAGTAACTCCAAAGAGATCGTTTGTGAGTTTAAAAATGTTATTCGGATGGACTACATGGTGTACTTTAATTTCTTCGTCTGTGTGGTGGTGCCACTGGTCTTGATGATCATTCTGTATGGGGAGATCTTCAGAGTGATCCGGCAGCAGCTCAACCGCCGTGCTGAGGCCACTTGTGATGGAGAAAAGTACTACCGAAAGGAGCTGAAGCTGGCCAAGTCGCTGGTCTTGGTGGTTTTTCTTTTCATTATATGCTGGATGCCAATACATATCATGAATTGCATCGACTTTTTTTACTCAGACTATAAAATACCCAAATTTGCTGTGTATGTAGGAATTTTTATGTCTCATGTAAACTCAGCACTCAACCCGATGGTTTATGCATTCAGAATGAAACGGTTCCGTCTTACTCTGATCCAAATAATTCGCCGCTGCATGTTATGTAACCCAATGGTGGCCACCCGATGCCCTACTAGCGCAATAGAAGGGAGTGAAAATATAGCTGTGAACCTATAGCATATATGGAAGAACTTTATTTTATAATGCATAGTCCCAGGGGGACTAAAAATGCTCTAAATATTCAAAAATGAAAAAAAGTGTGACTGATCCTGTTTCTTTAACATATCTTTTATTTTTTTGTGATTTCAGTATACATGGTCTTGGGAACTGTTAAACACTATTTGAGTTCTACTTAGATATGCAGGCAACTGTTGATTTAAAAAAAAAAAAACTTTTTACATTAAATGTAAAAAATGTGTGTTAATTTCCATCCATCCATTGCTTACCCCACTTATCCTTGCAAGGGTCACAAGGGTGATGGTTGGGGTGGGGGATGACCTCCAGTCATCAGAAGAAGAGGCAAGGTACAGCTTGAACAGGGCACCACTCCATCACAAAGACATACATTAAAAATCAACCTTGCACACACATCCATCTGAGGACAACTTAGGGTCCAGTTAACATGACAGTTATGACTTTGGACTATGGGAGTAACCGAAAAGAATCTACACATGGTCCCAGATCGCTAGCCACAAATTTTTACCCAGGCAGCCATGTATTAAATCCTTTTTTGTAAAAGACAATTCACAAGAAAATAAGACTGCAATATATAATACAACAAGTCTATAAGGCTATTAGAAAGCTTTTGCGCATCAGGAAAAACATCGTATAAATGGTGCATATGAACAGAAAATATACAGATTTTATTGTCTGTACCACAAAAGACATATAGAGAGACTTCTGTGTTAAACAGCATCCTCCTATTATCAAATGTGTATGCCATTTTCTGCCTAATACCTTTTTCCTTATAATCTGAATGATATAACTGTGCTTCAGATTTAAAATTGCATTTTTTTCTGGGTGTGTTACTTCTAATTACAGTTATTTATGGGAACCTATATTATATTGATTCATTGCCTTTTCTCTTCTTAATTTAAAGTTAAAATGTTGTATAGATGATATTTCTATTTAGGTTGCCTTGATATAACTGAAAAAAAATTGATGACATGCTGCTTGAATTAGTCAACTGTGGTAACCAAGTTGTAAGATAATATGCACAAATACTATTGCAGTAGTTTAAAACAAAAAAAAAAAAAACAGTCAGTTTAGGACTACTTGCTCCCAAACATTGATGTTAGCACCCCTCTATGTGGAAGACCAAGTTGGAGATTTTTTATTTTTTTTTTACCAAAAATCAATAGCATATGTTTGCCAAAGTTGTAAAAAGAATAAATAGGTTGACAAAAGCCACTGTTATTAGAGGTTAAGTGCAGAAAAGGGCAACAGACCCGTGGTTAGCTGGGGATGTGATGGACAAATTTAACATAAATGTTTTAGCAGACATTAAGTATTCAAATGTCAACTGCATTTTCCTTCCACAGACTTGCCTGTTTTATGAATACTGTCAGGATATCCCTCATTGTCTTTTCTCATATTAACCAATACTAAATTTGTCTGTGTTTGCTAAATGACCAGAACTATTGAAGCAATCATAACCCTGTGAATCATTTACTTTCATTTCAAGCAATAATGGGTATAATAAACATGTTCTTTTCAAATTCCTCAACTTTTTCTTTGCTTTCATTTGAGTCAAGAATATCTTTGTTTTCATGGTGTCTCCATGTCAGTGTTAATCTATTAACATTTCAACCACCTCATGTGAGTCACAAGACTCTTCCAGTCTAACTTTATTTGTCACAATTTTAAAAAATTGGAACTGGGTCAAAACTTCAGAAATGACCAAAAGAAGATTTTGTTGTCAAGAAAAAATAAAAACATATCAAAGGCTAATATTTTGCACTGTCATTAGAGGTTAAATGTGGTTGTTATTCTGTGTAACTTTTTTTATTATTATTATATCACTGTTCAATATGCATAGGAATTAAATTACCCTGCTAAGACTGCAAAATAACAGGCTACTTCCATGGAACAGAACTATGACAAAGACAAGCAATTTAGTGCCAAGCCTTTACCACATAATGCAGGGCTCGGTCCAGCTAATTCAGCTTCTCTGGGCCATATATTAAAAGATGTTGCGGAGAGGTGAAAAGCATTGGACCATCTGAATCAATTACCCAAAGAGCATTAAGCTGATTTATTCCAACTCTAAACCCAAAGCTTCTGGAGTAGGTCTGCTTTGTCATCAGTTTGACTCCTGCCTAGTTTCCACAGAAGTGTCCTGAAATAAAATATGTGAATTTCTTGTGAAATTTCATGCAATTTGTCTTTCAGATTGTGTGTGTGGTAAATACTAACATTTACAGTAATAAAAAGAATTCTGCTCTATAAAGATATTTACTTTTTTGAAGTCTAATGGAAGAAAATGTTAACGCTGTGCCTCTCTGTTTCTGTCTGTCTCTTAGTCATGAACACATTAATACGTATATTACCATCTGTCAGCCCCCCCTCCTTGCTAAGGGATTTCAAACTGCTGAGCATGGTTAAATCCTTAGCCCTTGTCTTGGTGACAGAGATACCACATAACCAAGTCGGCATTACTGGCTTCATCAGCTGTTTCTGTTTTCTATGGCCTAACAAATACTAAAGAAACAGAAGCATGGTCTAAAAGAGAAGCAACGAAGATAAATGTCTCAATTTCTGATGTACTTCTTCAATATTTCTCAAATCTAAAATATAAATCTTCTTCAAGGTAGGACACTTCATACTTATAAGATTAAAGTTTTTGATGTTTTTTTCTCTCCAGTTTTGAATTGAAACGCTGGCATCTTGTTTTCCTTTATGTCCTCAAGCTTCTGACAGTAGCTTACATTTGGAACTGTAAAATGGCAAACACTGATGAAACGAACGGCAGCCAGGATCCGGAGGCTCCGGAGGAAGACCTGGATGATGAACAGCAAGCTTTGCTGCATTTCAGTAAATATGGAGAAAGTCAGCGTGCGCAACCATGGAAGCAATGGACCTTCAGAGAAAAGGCAAACTATTATATGGATCGTATCTTCCTAGTCTTTTTAATCATCTTTGTGATGATTTTGCTAATTGAATGTTTGTATAAAATTTGGTATGTGTCAAATGGGAAGAAGATAACAGAGTTTATGTCAGACTCAGTCGTGTTTCTGATCGACTGGCTCTTCACTCAGGAGAGACAGGAGGAGCTGGTTGAATTATAGGATGTGAATAAAGGTGTTCACACCATCCTTTTACACTTTTTGTATTTCATTTGATATTTATGTAACAATGAAAACTGTTATGTAAACAGTTTCTACAGGAACTACACTACAGTCTAGTTCCTGTAGACTGTAGTTCAGGACCTACAGCTACATAATAAAACAAATATTTTGCAAATTTGTGTATGACTTTAACTGACTTGTGTGCACTGGCCTCTCTCTGGATTGTCAAAACAATCTGATACCAGCAAATTGCTAAAAATATTAAGTAATGCTTGAAAATAGAATTTAACGGGACAATTTAAAAGATTAGATCACGTAGAAATCCAATATTTAAAAGAAACAGGTCTTAATTGACAAAATGAATGCCCTGTAAAAGACTGGTGCTACAGTTGCACCAGAAAAATTACAAGTTGCTGTTTTTTGTTTTAGTTTTTATTTTAATCTGCATCAGATTTTATGAAACAAATGAAACGGTTGGATATATTTGCGAGATTACTATGGTTTTACATATTTAATCCTAAATTACATAAAAATAATAAAAAAATAAAGTTAAAACAAATCTGTAATCAGAATAGTTTTTTTTATTCGAACAACAAAAAATACCCCTAAAACTTTATATTTTGTAAACAAAGAAGGGAGCGAAGGTTAGTACATTTTGACGTAATTTGTCTGGCATACAAACCAACCTATGAGAATGCTATATCCAGTCCTTTTCAACTTCCGGGACCACCTCCCACCCTCTTCCGGATTGCTTAGCGTGACCGACGTTTCGTGTCTATTTAGACTTAAAAGTAAGTCGAGATTTACACCTTTTATACCATGTTTTGTAGACCACCTTCTGTATTATCCTATATTAATAAAGCACACACTTCTGTGCTTAAATCGTGATGAACGCGTCTGTGTCCTGCTACGCAGTTAGAAATAGAAGGTAGTTGGAAAACATGGCCACATGCTGCTGCCTTTGCTAGCTGTGATATATACTATAAATGGCACGGTTTAACTCTGACAAATAAGGTAGATGGTTAGGCTTAGGCTGTATAAAACTAAATCCAACAATGTGACCGTTTATTTGGTCATGTGTGACATTTTGAGTACATCAAAAACAAAAGCTAAAATTAGCAACGCTGAAATGGAATCCCCTTCCTCGTGTTTAAATGATCATGATTAAATTTGTACTAGACGCTGTGTGCATTTTTAAGAGGCTTAATTCCACTTTTAAGCCCTGAAAACTTATTTTTCTCCCTTAACCTAAATGTGCCAATTATACTGTATTAAGGTTTTAAACAACACAAAGGACACTGGTCATTTTACCTTTTCGTAACTGCTTGTTAGGTTGTTGCTTCCTGGACTTTTTTAGGTAAGAAATTGGGCAATTAGTAAAATTTGAGCAAAATCGGATAAAATTTTAAAGATAATTACAAAATTTTTCAACTAATGGCACACCTTACTCATGTATATGGGTTAAAAGTTTTAGCACCTCCAAATACTTAATTCTTGGTAGGTATAAAGTGGTTTATTCAGATGTACGAAGCAGTTTAGGAAAATACTAACTGTAATAAGTACAAAACGAAGCTACAAAGAGGCTAGCATAACTAGAGCACAAAATAACTATGTTTTCTGACTAATTGCCAACATAATGCTAATTAAGTAAAAAATGTCACCAATGTGACTTAACTTTCTTGCTGATTTGCCAAGCACAATAAAGTTGTTGGGATTCATTTTTATTTTGGTATAAAAGTGAAATGTTCTAATTCTGTTATTACATTTGCCTCTTCAAAAATCTTGCAAATCAACAGTGTTTTACATGTGTTGGGATTTGTTTCATTTTAAATAAATCTCACAAGTTCTAAAACATTATTTCTTGTGATGTTTGAGCTTGCATGCTTTATGGATAACTTGACACAGCTTACTCATTTGCCATGTTATTTCCAGAATGCGTTACGTGGCCGCTTACCTGCTCGCTGTTCTCGGTGGGAACACCAAGCCCTCCGCAAAAGACATCAAGGAGATCCTGAGCAGTGTGGGAATTGAGGCCGATGATGAACGCTTGAATAAAGTATGTAATATAATGATTGTGAAGTTCTGTTTGAAGATGCCATGTAGTAAAAATCTTACTCATTTATCAGGTAATTAGTGAACTGAATGGAAAAGACATCAACGAAGTCATGAATTCAGGTAAGGACTATATAATTTATTATATTTTCCAGACTATAGAGCGCATCTCACTATAAGTCGCACCCACAAAGTAAAAAAAAAAAGAAGGAAAAAAAAAATGGAACCTACATATATAAGCCGCTGGTACCTCCACCGCTCTCAGTTTTCCACAAGGATGCAGCAGAGGACTGCGTCCTTAATAAATCTGCTATTAAGGACGTGCAGCGGCTATTGAACTGTACTGCCAGATTGATGGCCTTCAACTTAAAAGTGGCATATGAACTTCTATGTGTTGTTTCCATGATGAGGGTGTATGAGTTTGAAAACATTTCTCTGTCGAGAACAAGCATGTGCTTGTTCTAAATTAAAGTCACCACTTTATTCTTTGATTTCCAAATTGGACTTCCAATGATTCACTTCCTGCTAAAGAGCCCTGTGGTGGTTGAAGAAAAATCTACAGAAAAGCTGACCGGGCTATAAGCCACATGGCTCAAAGCGTGGGGAAAAAGTAGCGGCTTATAGCCCAAAAAAATATGGTACATAACTTTACAGTTTATGCCACAAATGAAAGTTTTCCTAACATATCGTCCTTCTATTTCTAGGCCTCTCCAAGTTAGCCTCTGTACCAGCAGGTGGTGCTGTAGCAGCACCGGCGGCAGCTGCTGGTAGTGGGGCCGCTGGAACTGGGGCTGCACCTGCTGCTGGTATGTCTATGTCTTTGTACACAACTAAATATGAAGCTACATATAAAATAGTTTGTAAATGTAAGGTACACTCAGGTTTTTTGAGTGTTTTCAGTGACATCTGTATAGTTTTGCCTATATTGAACTGCTGGTTTTACTTTCTTTTCCAGCGGAAGAGAAAAAAGAAGAGAAGAAAGAGGAATCTGAAGAGTCAGACGAAGACATGGGCTTCGGACTCTTTGATTAATCGTCCTTCTCAGTGTATAAAAAGCAATAAAAATGTAAAAGGTTTACACAGATATCTGACTATTTTTCTTTGTGTTTTAAATATATATATGAAAAACATGCAGTTTTTCATGTCTGATTATTTGTAAAACAAGCATTAAGACGCCATTAAACAATCCCATCACTGCGTGTGGTTATAGTCAATTTGTGAGACCACACAAACATAAAAGCTAACTTGAAGAGACAAAGCCAAATGTCCAAACACAAGGTCAACAAATATACTTATTTATTCTATATGCATCAACATTAAACTAAAATTTGTGAAGTCTTAACTTCACAAATTTGAATTGTGGCAAGATTTAATATACGTTTCCAGTCTTGTCGTAACTGGAAACCCTTCAAACCAGTCTTACAACATTAAAACACAAGTTGCTGCTTTTGTTCTCTAGTCTAAAGAAAAGCAAATTGTGAAATTCCCAATGCTCACAATGAGTATTTCTTACATTAAAGGTATTATAAAGGCAAAACCATTCAAACCAAAGTATGGCTTCATAAGAGTTCACATATTGTCCAGGGCTTGAGGTCTGACTGAATCATAGTTCTAACTAATTCTGTTAAAACTACTGTTTGGAACCAGAAATCATGTTTTTTTTCTTTGTAGTGTAGCTTTAGCATGTGAGTCAACATCATCTTGACAATTCATCTTTGAGAACTGATCACACAATCGTGCATTATCTTGATTGAGAAAGTAGTTAACTTGTCACTGAACATGTCACTTGAGCAATATTTGAATTTTTGCTTTCACCTGTCAGTTTTTATGTGTTGTCAATTGATGATACAATTATTATTAATGTGGAAATATTTTTTGAAGTCCAGATTTTTAAGTCAAATTATAACTTGGCTTTGCATTATATTTAGCATTTTATTGTGATTCTTGCCATATTTATGTGAATTATGCTCCTTGTATGAGCAGGTAACATTGCAGTCCACTTGTCTGTGCCATTTTCTCTGATGTATGTAAGTTCATCTGTTGCTTGGCAGTGCACTGGATGTAGTAATTTTCCCCTGAGTAATCATCATTTCTGGTAATTATGCATGTCTCATGCTGCAGCAGAGCCATCATGTTCACTTTAGTCATAATAGCTGACAGACATACCATCTTGTAATTACAAGTTAGCATGTAGTCTTGTGACCTGTTACTGGTTATCTGCAAATGAACTTATCTATACACCCGTTGGTCTCATGACCCCAGTTTGATCCAAGTTTGAGTTGTGAAAGTAGATCAAATCCATTTTAATGCAAATTAAAAAAAACTAATCCTGTGAGTTTGCCCTTTCTTAGAAACAAGTCCAAGCAGCTATTTATCCACCAGGTGTATCAACAGTTTGACTCATTCAGATAAACTTCACCCTCCCCACACAAAGGAGAAGGAGCAGTTCAGCTCACATAATGCTTTTCTTCACTTATGAGAACTAGGTCTTTATTTTTGACAAGCTGTACTTCATTTCTAGTTTGTTTCCTGCTTACATGTCAGTGAATCAAAGAGCTGCCAACCATGTTAAGAAGCATATGTTTATTAAAAGATAAAACTCATTTCAATAATTAACAAGATCAGAGTTGACATTATGAATGCCAGCATTCATAACAAAAAGTCACAGTTTTGGTGCACACAATGCATATTTAACAAGAGCTCAGAGTTACCCATAAAGAAGAAAATATTGCACTGTTTTTTCTTATTGTTACAAATCAACAAATTTTCAAATTTGGCAAAAAAGCCTTACATTGTAGTTGTCTCTTAGAGAAGCACCTAAATATGAATCTAACAAAGTGCTATCACAGTTCAGTTCAGTACTTTTTGGTGGCTGGCTCACTAAGATTGGGTTTAGGGCCATTGGTCTGTCAAGTGACAGCTTTCTGAGAAAACATCCTGCTGTGTCACATTTTCAGAGGTTTTCAGTCACAGCTTAGTAAAATCTTTCAAGCACATGTAAGTTTTCAGACAGTGTTCATAAAGTGAAGTCTGTGCAGATCTATAGTCGCATCTATAGGGATGTGGATAGTTGGGTAGATCTCAGTTTCATTTGCCTGTTAGAGGAACATTGTCTACGTCATCGTCAGACCAAGGGTGGTCTGTGCATGCCTGAAAGAAACAAGAAAAGATATTAAAACATAATTTTCAGTCAGTCTCTAAACTTTCCATTTTTGCATTTGTACTTTGCAGTTAGATATCGCTTGACTTCTGCTATCAATGTATAGTGAGGTTCTAAACAGCTAAGGTTTTTGCTTGTGTAAATATTGTCATCCTAAGAAACGTCAGTATTTGTACCATCTTCACAATAGAAACAACCTAACAGGTACAAATTAGAGCTTGGCATTCCTTATGCTTGAAAACTATCAAAATCCAAGAAATTTGTCTTTAGCAAACATGGAATCCATTCTTTAGCATTCTCACCTGTCTGTATTCAAATCGGTCCTGCAGATAACGGTTTCCGAGACAAGTGATGTGACCAATGTTCTGCTTGGAAAGCCCAGCTACCCTGGCTGTGAAGTCAAGAGTGAAAGCCAGTTTGACCAGCTCGGGTGCTGTAGGTAGCACAGTGGGTGGCTTGTGGGTTTGCATTGCCTCATTCTCCAGGTAAGCATCTGCCATCTTCTGGAAGGAGGAGTAAGACATGCGCTGGAAAAAGCTGCTCAGCATGGGGTTATCTTTCAGCTGAAGGAGATAAGGACAATAGAGCTATCAGTTATGTATGTTTTGACTTACTTGAGATAACGCAGCAAAGACGAGCCTTTTACTGTAATCCAAAGTAATTCCATAAATGTGGTGAATGAATACTTGAAAGCTGTTAGGGAGCTGACTCACTGCAATACTTTCTCATTGTACTGTGTACACTTTAAGGAGCAAGAAAATATTAAAAGTCTACAAATACTCAACAGCTTAAGTAAAAAATAAATAAATAAAAAACTTTAAAGTGATGCATTAGAAAATACAAACAGGAAATCACTGGGTAAAAACCTTTTTGTCTTATATTACATTTTGCAATACACACACAATTAACTACTGCTGGCTTGTTCACTTATAGATCTAAGGTGATTTAATGTAAAAGTGTTTCAGCAGACCATATGGCACAGCAATCACATGACCTGTGCTTGGTTTTCAAAGCTATGACTCAACATGTACTCTGTAAAGCTCTTCCTCCTTTCTAAACTTAGTCACTTTTGATGTGTTTTCAAAAACATGCCTCTAACAGACAGAGGTACAGATGGATGATTTAAAGCCTGAACTTAACTGTCCTTTTTAAAATTCTTTTTCAACTTTTAGATTTAAAACACTTGTTTCCTTGTCAACCATATCTTTACTGTATCTTTAGCTCTTAACCCTGGTATATCCAATTATTAAAAACTACTCTGTTATTTCCAACTAATACTTTTTCACTGACAATCGGAGGAAATACCCACCTTTCCATCAATGGCATCACCCTCCTGTATGGTCAAAGCAATAATCCTTTTGATAACTTCTTCTGAAAACAAACACAAACAGGAACTATGAACAGGTTTTATTAAACAGAAACTGTTTAAATGATAATTCTACTATGCATGTTTTTCTTCCCTTTCGTACTTCCAGTTCCAGATTTTTATTTTTATTTTTTCACACACTATACTGTCGGCAATGAACTATTTTTAACAGCTGCAAACTACGAGCAAAATAACCGATTTCTTACCATTGGACAGAATTTCCGTTTCCTCTTGTTCTTTGACCTCATGTACAATTTTTTCAAATTCTTCCGATACTTTCTCATAGTAGGCGTATGTCGGTTCGACGCTGATCACAGCTGTTAAGCAAATGTTTGGATATTAATGAACAATTTTTAAATGCAGTAACATGACAGTAATATGAATCTTCATTTCTGCTACAGTTACCTTCTACTCCAGTGCTATCAGTAGAGTTGACATCTTTGCCAAATTTAATTGATCTCAGAGACCGCCTTTTGGACAATTTCCTTCTTAAGGACTTTTTCCTGCTTGATTTCTTTTGAAAGGAGATCTGAGTTGTGGGCAGGCAGTTAGTTGCTTGGTTTGAATCGTCAAACATCTCTGATGGACTGTCTTGATGTTCTTCTTTGTCTTCATTCTTGAAAATGCCTAGGAAAGTCTTCCAAAATGAGAGTTTCTTGATCTTTTTGGACTTTTTAGTCTTGATTTCTAGCTCCTCTAATTTCTCAGGATCTTTCATGGGTTCATACATCTGGGGTTCAGCCACAGGAAGCACACTAGGTTCACTGGGATTTAAATCCTCGTGCAAGTATAGGGAAGGGTCGCTGGAGGATCGTCTATACCTTTTGGGCATGGTCACCCACTTTTCCATCTTCCCTGCTTTCTTTGCCCTCACACTGCCATCATTCAGGCTCAGGCTCCGCTTGACATAAACCTCCAGGATACGCACTGTGTCCTTATGGGGCACAGAAATAATCTGGCTGTGAACAGGCCTTTGTTTTTCTATTGCTGTTTCCATGGTGGATTCTAAGAGGAAGAAGAGAAAAGCGTACTGTTTTATCAGATTTAAATCTCTTAGTTGAAAATCACATGAACTTTCTAATTAATTTATACTGTTATATCTTACTCATTTTTAACGCTTTTTCAAAAAAAAAAATCTTGTTATATTGTCTTTATTGATTAAGAATATTACGGTAATTAATGTTTGAATGTTGCTCACGCCGTTCATGATCATGCCAATTTCAATAAACATGAAATATTAAGTTTATAAAAAATACATAATGCCTTGATCTAATTTCTGAAGTAACACATAGGATATTAAGACAGTTACAATGCACGCAGTGCTTTTTTTGTCTACTGTTCTAAACAGTGTTTAAAACGCAGATGAAACAGGAAAGTGTAACTGAGTTGCGTTAGATAAAACGGTTATTACTGCGAGACAAATGGAGACGCGTTTTTAAATACTGTTTAAAAGTCAAAGAAGAAAGAACAAAACGTACTAATGGTCAAGATAATCTGTCAGTAAACTCACCTCTACCCGTTGAAATCGTTTAATTATCCGAACGAAAAATTCAGATCGAGGGTTTTGAAGGTACTCGCTGTAGACAGACTTATGTCTTACAAAGAGACTAATGTACCTGCTGACCGAAATCCCGGAGCTCCTCCCCCTGGGGTTTACGTCGCCGCTTTCACCTGAGATAACGTAAATTGACACCAGGGGATTTTGAGCGGTCCACCTATGTTTCCGGGTTTACATAGACGGCGGTATCGGACCTTGTTTACGGTTTCTCTTTAGCTGCGCAGTGTAGTAATCGGCTACGTTTAGGAAGTCAGCGTGTTTCCTGTAAAAGGGTGGCCTTTCTAGAAGAAAAAATAAGAATTCATCGCTTTGGAGAAAAACCTAATAAAAATAACCCAAGTTGAAGAGCTGAAATTGCTGACATTTCTAAATCTAGATTTTAGAATCTAAAATGCAGTGACTTGATAAAAATGATTTTAAAATTCGTCCTATCTTTGTTTCTTAAGGTTACTATTCATATTTTTATGTCAAATCAAAATAACTATATTTTATCACTATGTGTCAGGGTCAGTATTTTGATGTGTTTTACTAACTGGATGACTGGTGACATAACTTGAGGTAATCCACTCTGTGGGAATTTAGTTATCCTCAAGATAATTTAACAGTTGCTGAGCTGTATGTCAGAAAATAGCAGGTCTTCCCTATTCATGTGCATTTTAGAATTTTATGTACTGAAAATCAAGATTTGGATGTTTCATGAAAATTTCTAAAGATGAGTGCAAATGTTGCTTAAAGAGTTTTTTTGTGCATGTGTCGATGTAACTGCACAATACCCATGTTGAAGTTTAAGATTGAGGTTGCTTAGCAGTCTTCCAAATGTTATATTTGAAATTTTGATTTCATTATACTGTACTGCCCATTATTTAAATTTGAAACTTTTAAATAGTGACTTCAGAATAAAAACAGGACTCATACTGTATTCATCAACCAAACATGCAGTGCTTGGAGGCAGAAACGTTTATTTTCCTTTTCTCTGTTATCTTTTGGATGCAACACAAACACTACAAGAGTGTTCTTCCAGTTCTGCTGCTGTTTTTAAAACGTCTGTATGGTGATGCTGGCATTTTAACTTTGCTAAGGTATGGGATTCATTATACACCTTTACACAGTAAAGGCAACCTTAGATTTGTTTGCAAAACAAATAAGGGACTCATTCTTCTGTATAGCTGACATTAAGGTCATTTTACATGACTCAGGTTCACAAAGGCAATACTCAAAATGGTGATACATGTCCTGGATTATATTGATTAACCTTATATTAAATTCCCTTTTTTGAAATTTCCTTAGGAATATGTTTCAAAAACCACATTTGGAAAAATGTTTTGTCTTTTTCATTTTATAGCAGTCTACTTCAGTCTTGACCAAAGTCTTTTATACTTGACCCAATCAAAGATGACAGAAATCAGGTTTTTGTAAATAGTTAATTAACCTTCCCTGATTTGTGAGTGTTGTGGGATAAAGTATCTTACAAAGAAAAAGACTCACCTGTTTTCATTCAAATAAGGTGTTTACTTCTAGTTTATCTTTCTGTCCATCAACTTCAGTGACACATCACTATAAATAGTCTTATCCTGATTTCTAAGAAACCATAGACAAAAGGTTTCTGTCATATGGACTTTTTGCAGCCAAGAATAGTTTTGTCTATAAGCTGAACTTATTTCACTAACTTGCTTTTAATTCATAAGCTGATGTCAAACCTGACATATTCCAAGTCTTTCTAATATTTTGTGCATTTTGAAATAAATGAGAGAGTGCAAGTTACAAAATAAAAAAAAATAAGACAGGATTGTTTTGTAGTACCCCAAAATCTCCACGTGGTGTCACACTTACCAATGAAATTTAACTCTGTTAAGATCTAAACACTCAGGTCACTTTTGTCAGGTGCACCTGGTTAGCACTGGGCTGGAGTCGCTTTTTGAACTGACTAGATCTGGTGACTATGGAAGCCACTAGAGGGCAGTGAACATGTTGTCTTGAAAATGGGTGCATTGTATACATAAAGGTTTGGACATTGTAAAAAAATAATACCTGTGCCCTTTGTTTAAATTTTTTTACTTAATTTAAAAAAAACAGCAAGAGTAATATAAAAATAATCTTGTTGCCATTACATTAAGATTGTTTTTTTTTAAGAACCAAACATATTTGATGCTGAGATTTAAAAGATGAACCTACAAAAGAGTACATAAATTGTGCCTTGGATGCAGCATATCTTAGCAGCATATTGTAAGCATTAATTTCAAGTGAAAGTTCTTATTCCTGATCAAAATAGGAATAAGTGTTTTAATTGATGAGGTGTATAGATAAATACTAAATTCAGTTACTTGCATCACTTCTAGTAAGGCTCGCTCTCCATGTGGATTTACTCAGACTTATCTTTGTGTAAAATTTATGACTGGAATCCTTTTCTCAGTCATACTCATTAGACTTTCTGATTTTTCCAGTTTGTTGTTGTCATGGAAAGCATCCTGGGCTCATACAAATTCAATGCTCCATTTACTGTCTGGCCCTTGGTGATACTTTAGGTCACCTTCTTCATTTTTCATGGGTGTTAAGCTTTACAAATGTGAGACTCACGTTTCGTCCCACAAGGGTTGGTCACTGACCTCTGGAGCTTGCAGCAGAACAGCAGAGCAGTCACTGTGCATTTACCTGTCATAAATCTTTATCTCTTTGAGTCATTACTTCTCTGTGTATCCAGGGGCGCCTCTCTCCAATCATAAAATGATTTGTGCTGAATAAGGTAGCTCACAATCCATATAGAAACAAACTCAAGAATATACAACAGATCAATTTATGCCTACTAACTAAATAAATCTGTTTTATAAAATCTGTTTTATAGAAGCAATATTGCTGAAAGTACTATTTGAATAATGTGCTTCAACATTCACTGTATTCTCATTCTGCGTATCCTGAATGGTGGTAAGAAAAAATTCCAGGAATTTAAAAATGATTTAGCTTCATAAAATAAACATTTAACATGTTTTTAGAAGTAGTTGTTCTTTCAAAACTGTCACATGAGTGTCTATACTATCTAAAGAATATGTTACTGTTGTCATGTGTTTGTCCGGGAATTACTTTGCAAGTTATTGTTAGTCAGTCACAACGATACTTGCAAAAACAGGTATGATAAAGTTGATATGCTTGTTTTTTACAGCACTTTTTCTATTTTTCCTGAGATTTCCAGAAGTGTTAATCCTAAATATTTGTTTTTTACTTTCGATTTAAACAGATCAAACTTTAAACACTTCTAAAGGTCTCTTGGGGATTTTCTTAAGCTCAAATGCTCTGTGTTGTCCAAAAATGTTTCTGAAGCAGTAGTAAAACAACTATTCCCCTGACTCTTTTGTAGTTTGTATAGAGACTAGGGAAATGTATTCAGATTCCTTGAACATTTCCAGATTTTACCACTGAACAGCCATATACTTCTAAGTATTTTGTTGTGATTTTATGTGACAGGCCAATATAATGGAGAGCATTTTTGTGACTGAGAAACAAAATGATACATGATTTTTCTCATTTAAAATGTATCAGGTATATTTGCATTTAGTTCCCCTGAAACAGGTTATTTCTGGAGGCAAATTATTGTATTTGAAAAAGTCTCAAATTGTTCAAGGGGAATAGTAACTTTTGCAAAACAATGTACTTTGTGCTTTGAAGAACATTCTTTGCATTTTCATTTGTAACCTCTGCTGGACTTGTATTCTTATTTTACGCTTACAAGTAAAGCAAACATGTAAGTAAATAAAACAATGTATAAAGAAATTGATTAAAACTTTCACATGGAATT
Source organism: Poecilia formosa (assembly GCF_000485575.1). Classification (NCBI taxonomy): domain Eukaryota; kingdom Metazoa; phylum Chordata; class Actinopteri; order Cyprinodontiformes; family Poeciliidae; genus Poecilia; species Poecilia formosa. The sequence continues at coordinate 1,044,444 of NW_006799957.1, read as the reverse complement.
ACATTTTTTGGGATGAAGAAAAGGGTTTTTTTATTGCATCTTTTGACCATTTCACAAAGTATTGTACTCAAAAACAAGGTACAGGCAGCATTTTCTGTGAAGCACTAAAAGGCCAGACCCTCACTTTATACAAAACAGTGTCTTTATTTGCTAATTCATTATCTTCTATTATGCTGACAGAACATTGAGTTTCCTATCTCCATTAGCAAATTATTGGATCCCTTTTCAGTTCATAATGTTAGTCTTGTAGTTAAGGAGCAGGCTATAAAAATTTAAATGCAAAGTCACAGTGTGGAATCCATACCTTAAGTAATACTGTACGCTAACAAAGCTGAGCTCCCATCAATAGCAAAATCACTTGGTGTTGCACACTTTTCTCCAAAGCATTCTCATGTCTGTGCTCTTTAGTTTAAATCCAGACGAGTTGCAGTTTCTCAAAGGAACTGAAGAAGTTTAAGCGATTTGATTTGAACACAATTTGCTGAGTTCCAGGTGACTTTACTCTCTGGAGGCAGAAAACTACTGTGCACAGGCTGCTGTCTGTGCAGCTCTGACAATTGAATTAACGTGTCTGCTGACAGTACAGTAACCCAATCCACTGATATGAGACTCACTGTCTGAGCTTTTGCGTGAGACTCGTCCATTGTTTCCTTTAGAGCAGAGGGACGCAGCTTGTCACCAGCTCAGAGAGTCAGAAGTAAAGAGCAGTCATGCTACAAAGATATTTTTAGTTCTACTAAGATTTGCACTACACTGGTGTGTCACAGAGACAGGACCGGTTGGTCTTTGAATCACTTTCTTGGGGTGATTTTTTTTATCAAAGGCGGGCTGGATTTGATATCTTCATGGAACTTCTCATGAATTATAAATGCAGCCTCACTTTAGCTTTGACCTTGCCTGAGCCATCTGTCTTTTTAAATGCTAAAATGCTAACAGAGGGTATCAGTGGGATACCCTCTGTTACAAAGATCAGAAATCAGAAGAGTGGCATGCTGACCGCAGTGATAAGTTGTCAAGTTGAAAAGACTCAAAAACACAGCACGACAAAACAGAAAAACAAAAACCTTTATGGCAGAAATTGACCTAGGAAAAACAAAATCCAGAAGAGCAACATAAATTTGGTACAGTTTAGAGAGACTGACTGGGAATGTTTTGTTTATATAAGAAGGCTTGGAACAAACAACAATTAAAACGGCCTCTGTCTTGCCTCAGAGGCCAAGATAGATCATGTAATAAAAGATTAATTTTCACTGCATATTTAACTTGGTGCTTTTCTTCTGAAGTGATCCCAGTCAAAGACATTGTTTCCCACACAACACTGTAATTTTCCCGGTTATAACAGTACAGCCAACAGAACATGTGATCTAATTACCGTAGGGTTTTTTTCAACATTTGTAATAAATATCACAGAGAGTGTCAGTTTTCATCTGTATCAATTTGTAGTCATTTTTTCATCATCTCACCCATGTTTAGCCAGACTCTTTTTTCTGTTCTTCATTAGCTAACAGGCTTGTTAGACCTCAAACAAACATCTGCTCCCCCAGTTTGCTATTTACACCACCTATTTATATCAATACAGAAAAAAAACCCCACAAAAAATATGATTTTATTCTATTTTGTCATAAGACAGGCGCATCACACAATTATTTTCATCATGATATCAGCAATGTGAACAGCCAGTGAGAAGGTGTTAATAACAAGCCAACATGAGGTGTTAATGAGAGTTCAGCCCTGAAGCCAAAAAACTGACACTTACACTTTCATTCATCACTTTTATAAATAAACATAAGGAAAATTTAAGCTCAAACTCATAAATCTGCTTAGACCTGTGCACATTTTATCTCAGAATAAATTCTTTAAAAAATCAACAGAGGGAAGCATGACGCAGTTTGGGTACATGTTTAATGAAAGGCACTCTTTGCTGGATAAATAAAACATAGCAAATTATGACACTGTACTGTACAATGTTGACACATACAGTAACAGTCTTAACATATTCAGTGCTTTGTAACGTAGTAAAGTGCTAATTATTGAAGTGACCTACTCATGTCACCTTATTGCATTATATTTTCTTAACAGGTACAGCTTTTTCAATGGATGAAGAACACAATGTTCTTCTTTTAGAACCACACATCACCATATTGCATTTCTTAGGATTACAAAGGCATTGACTGAGTTACAATTACATTCACTGACATTTCAGTACAATCAATATTTATATGAACAAGACACTCACATACATTAAGTTTTCAGTGACAGAAATATTTCATGCATAAATGGTTCCAATTCATGTTTTTCTAATGGAAATTACAAGTCACATGTTATCACAAACCCAGTTAGCTCATTATCATTGTATGACTCTCAATCTCATGTCAAATATATTGTTTCTTATTATAAGTTTAAAATACCATAATAAATTGTCTTTATATATATATATATATATATATATATATATATATATATATATATATATATATATATATAAAATGTTTGTGTGTATGTATGAAATGTTCAGATATGATAATGGAGATTAAGCCTCAGCTTAGCCACTATGCCATGCATTGAAGTACGAGATAAAAAGGCAGATGAAAAAACATACTTAATTTTTTGTTTGTTTGTTTTTGCCCTAACCTAGTCTTGTCACTGTATATACATACATACATATATACACACACACACACACACATATATATATTTGATCTCACATTTCTTGTATACTTAAACACATTTTCCCTGCCAACAATGGATGATGTGAAGCTCCTAAAGTGCTTAAGACATACACAGAAAAACATTTTCAGTGCAATGAAGTGATGCAGTTTTACAATAACAAGTGTTGACATGTTCCATTTACAGTTAAAACCATGTTCATTTGGGCGTGGTGCCAAATTCTAATAAAACCTGTGGATAAAAAAAGCAACTTGCGTTTTTGATCACTAAAACTGCTGCATGCAAATTTTTTGCATGTATGGTGAAGATTAAGCAAGTTTATATTTAAGTTTGCAGGCTAGCTATAATATTAATAGCAGACATGCTACTCTGCCAGCTATTTATCACGCATATATTGTTACATGGAGAGGTGCCGCAGGCTCTACATTTGCACCTATAGACCTGCTGAGAAGACAATGTGTATGCCAATGTCCTATGTTACACCTCCAACACTCGCCTGCCCTTGAACATGCTGCCAAGACCAATCTTGATTTTGCTGAGTATGATAAAGTGTAGACTAACAATGAACTATGTGAGCTCAGATTACTTGATTTGTTTTCATCTAATGGACAAATATGCACTATTTCTGTCTAAGCAAGTCAATTTTTAGGTGAAATGTTGGTCTGTTGTAGAAACCATATCTTGCTGCACCGTGTATTCTCTGAGTTACTGAAGCAGTAGTTGCTGAGTTATGTTAATTGCACTTTGACACATTTACATGCAGACAGACAGCTTGTGTACTGGTTGTCTCACCACATGGTGCCTAATAATACTGTAATCATTTGCACAAGTGTTTCAAGTACAAAAAGATGAGTGAATAAACCGAGTCTGTCTCACTAACACATATGCTTGATTTTTTTTTAATGTCTATCTTCCTCTGACATTAATAAAAAAAAAACTTATCTTTTTCAGTGCATGCCATTTTTCTCATTTTGCCATGTGCCATTACTTTTGTTGAGAGAAAGGGTACTTCCATACTTGTTAGCAGCTGACATTTTCTGGGCAGCTTCTGCAGCTGCATCCATCACTTGTTTCTCTTGCTGCTCGGTCTCACGGTGATAGAAATAGTTGAAGTTGGAGACAATGACAGGGACTGGCAGGGCAATGGTCAGGACACCAGCAATGGCACAGAGGGTGCCGACCATTTTGCCTCCCATTGTAATTGGGCACATGTCCCCATAACCAACAGTGGTCATGGATACCACAGCCCACCAGAAGCCATCAGGGATGCTAACAAACTGCGTCTGGGGTTCATCCACTTCTGCAAAGTAGATGGCACTGGAAAAAAGGATGACTCCTATGAAGAGGAAGAAGATTAGCAGCCCCAGTTCCCTCATGCTGGCTTTTAGGGTTTGACCCAAAATCTGAAGACCTTTTGAGTGGCGGGAGAGCTTAAAAATTCTGAAGACTCTCACAAGTCGAATGATTCTTAGAATTGCCAAGGACATGTTCTGACCTGCATTCATATCTTCGTCCGGCGTTGTGGCCAGCTCGGTTCCCAGGGTGACAAAATAAGGAATTATAGACACAATGTCAATAATATTCATGATGTTATTAAAGAAATCACTCTTACTGGGGCAAACCACAAAACGGACACCAAGCTCAAAGCAGAACCATATAATGCAAATAGTCTCCACAATGAAAAATGGGTCCGTGAGATATGTCCACACAGTTTTAGGGGCAGGGTAAGAGGCAGTTCCGTTGATCATTTGGATGAAACCTGGAGGAAAGTCGCTGTCCTCCCTGAACTCTGGAAGAGTCTCCAGACAGAAAATAAAGATGGAAATAACAATGACCAAGACAGAGACCAGAGCCACAGATTTGGCCGCACTGGAGCTCTCAGGGTATTCGAAGAGGAGCCAGAACTGCCTCTGCAGTTCATTGGTGGGTAAGAGGACTTCAGGTTCTTTAATAAACCCTTCATCTTCACGAAACTGCTCCATTGCTTCATGGCCCAACTCATAGAAAACAATTTCATTAGCAAAAATGTCTAAGGGAACATTGGCTGGTCTGCGGATTCTCCCTCCTGACTGGTAATAGTAGAGAATCCCATCAAATGACGGACGATTTCTATCAAAAAAATACTCATTCTTCATTGGGTCAAAGTATTGTAATCGCTTCATGGGATCACCCAACAGCGTCTCTGGAAACTTACTCAGGGTACTGAGCTGGGTTTCAAACATCAAGCCAGAAATATTTATGACGACCTTCTCATCTTTCTCCTCCAAGCAGTGCTTTTCGAACAGATCTTCATTCTCATAATAATCCTTTAGCATCTTACTGAAGACACTGTCAGTGGGAGACTCACTGTTTGCCAGGAGCTTCAGACTGGAGATCAGACTGCCACTGCTGGAGTTTGCCTTGGAGGTAAGAGTTGGAGGAGTGGAGGGGGAAAACCCTTCCTGCCCAGACTGACGCTGTCGCCGTCCTCTGCGTGGCGACTGAGGAGGAGAAGCCAGCCGGTGGGCCAGCAAGTTCTGATCAGGAGCCTCTGAGTTGGGTGAGGTCGGGTAACCTGAGTCGCTTGGGTCACCTAGGTTGATGCCAACATCGTCCATGTTTTCAAAATTAACAAGCGGCACCTCCATTGCCTGCTTTGATGCTCGCTATGATGGTCAATCTGGTTCCGGGGACAGAGAAGGAACCTCAACCAGTGCCACGCTGAAGATCGCGCCAGAGCTTCTCTCCTCCTGGTTACCATTCAGGCTGCTGGACAATAGGTTTGGATTCAGGCCTTTGGTTAATCTGTAAAATAGTGTAATAAAAAGAGACATATTAAATTCTTCTTAAGTGGTGCAATCTAGTTTTGTTGATAAGGAGATTTTCTGTCGGCTCCTGTTTGCATCAGCAAAGAACCTGCCATCTGATACTCTGCACGTACAGTTATTTTTCTGCTTCAATTTCTTTCCAATGACATAAACGAAAACTCACACTCTGCAAGATCAGACGTGAAAGTGCTTACATGCAGCATATGGGGCATTATTGCTGATAATGCGTAGCAAAACTATTTCCTCTGGCAAAACAACTGATCCTCCATCTATGACTGATGCCATAAGCTAATTCAAAATTAAACATTTTTGTTTATATGTTAACATCAATATTTTTTAACCCTAATTTCCATTGTCTATCAGAATTATTCGAGTTCAAAGTAGTTTGTCAGTCAGTTTTACAGCTGTCGTATCTGTTTATCATTCCGTTAGCCAGGTTTGAACAGGTAACTAAATTGTAACATACACCATAAGGCTGCAATTCACTTGACACTGAGGGCCCTTCAAGACTCAAGGAGATTCACATGACTCGGATTCCATTCTCAGCTTAGCAGATAGCATGGCAGTTAAGGGTATAGAGTTAAATCTTATATAAGGAAATTATAGATGATAGACACATAATTATGTGAGCTAAGTATCCCATGTTAGCGACAAAGGGTGAACGAGTCCAAGTGAGAAAACAAAGGACATCACCTAAGAAGTAAGAATCGACATCCTTTGATTGGAGACACTTTCCTGAATGTAGAAAAAAGAATTTCAATTCAGATAGGTTATTATCTGTCACTAGCCTGACATTTACAAAAACAGTTATCACTGTAAGGAAACATAAACATCAGACCTGACTGTCAAAGAGGCACGACATGCATGCAGTGAGGACTCACCCATGTCCCTGGCTCTGCAGAAGTTTCTGTGCCCTCTTTGTCCTGCCTGCCAGCTCCGCTCTGTTCCCCACTTCCCTCACACTCCCTCATCCAAACTTCCAATCAAGAGTGTCTCTAGCTGTATTAAAGGTCCCACTGAGTAATTTAACACCATGTGCGAAACCAGAGAAGCTGAATACACCCTCACAAACTCACAACTGTACACAACTGATCTCTCACTCTTTCACAAACAGAGATAAACAATAAAACACCCACAAAGGTATCTGACTACACTAAATGTAGGGGTCACCTGGCTTTGTTCTGGCTGCTCCCTCCTCCATCAGTGGGGACATTATAGGTAAGCTCTGTGATAGGAGATTTACTGTGCAGGAGCCAATCGCTGTTTGATGAGGGGAAGGGAGTGTGGGTCCCACTCACTTGCCTTTTTTCTGCAGACTAAGCATCCACTTGCAGGATTGAACTATTTTTGTCCTTTTTTACACTACTTGTCAATATCTGCAACAACATCTGTTTGCCTGGGGGCTTCAGACTGTTTTTCATCTATCCTGATTTGGCACAAACTCTTATTTCATCTGGCATCTGATCTGTTTCTGTGTTTTCTTCTAATCCTTACACAGAAATCCTTCATTTTTTGTAAACAAGTGCAAGGTCCAGTTTCATATATAAAATCTGTACATACTTTTACTTAAATTTGCAAAGTGTTGAGGAATGATTTTTCAAGCTCATATTTGTTTATAAAGCTAATAAAGTCAAGAGTTAAACTAAACTGCACAGATTTTAAGATCGTATCCTCAGAGGGTGATGAAGGTCACTTCAACCATTAAAAAATTAAATCCATTATTTAGATTGCTGTTCTTTGTATTTTTTTTTTTCATACAAAGTTTTTCCAAGGATTTAAACTTTTAATTAAAGTTTTCCTAAAACTTTTTCAGAAGGGTGACCAAGTTGGTTAGACAGGTTGAGTGTTGTGTTTCCTGATTGAATACCACTGCTCTAATGCTAGATATCCTCTGTGCACATGGCCGTCAGTCTGCTGCAGCCTGCAGCTGGCTGTCTGCTGGTCCCCTCTAACACTGCGGTACGAGCAGGACCACTGCAGACGCTCTCAGGGACGCAGCTTCAAGGTCACAGAGAACTTGACAGTCTCTGCGGTGTCCCCATTCATCACCACACACTATCACCTCGTTATGTGTCGTCACGGTAACATCATGCATCCATGAATTTAAATTTCAACTTTGTGCTAAAGCAACTGAACCAAGGAAAGCCCATGCATATGAAGAGATGTGGGGATGTGCATCTGCTCAGACAAGCAGTAATTGCTGACTCGATATTCTTCACATGCATAGGCCTTCTCATAAGCTCCTGCATTGCCCGCCACGTCATTGAGAACAAACCCAGTCGAGGCATGACCTGCCACTAAAACACTTCATTATCAAATTTGCTACACCCAGAAACAGAGGCAGGAAGATCGACATCGATGGGGGTGGGATCACAGACTGCACGAGTCAGATCAAAAGTAAATAATCAATCCCCTCCACTGCAAAATGATTTGTGACAGTAAAAGTGAGAAAGGGGAGGTCTAGAGATGAGATATGAACTCTAGGATGACGTAGACTGCAGTTACTGCATTGTTACTCTTCTCAGGGGAACTCATGGTGTACCAGAGCGATTTACGCCCCTCCCTCCAGCCTTCCATGTAGCCCTCCATCTATCATCCATTCCTCCGCCCTTCCTGATGACACTATCACCTTACCGACAAACAATCTGTGTTGACAAAGCAATTCTCCATCAGCAGGCTTATTTGTGAACTACACTGGTGCTGCATCAGTAGAAACACCTTCAGCACACCTTCGCAGATGTTCGACTTTGAGCCGCTCCTGGTACAAACGGTGACCTCAGCCCAGAAGAGGAAAATTCTAACTTTAACATTGAAGAGAAAAAAAAAAAAAAAAACCTCCAGATATTTTTGGAATAGAAGAAAAAACTACACTGATGTAATTTTGCTGGCTATTTAACAACAATTTAGTTCTTTCAATACATAATAATGATAAGAAATGCCTTTCATAATTATTTTAAGCTAAACTTTACCTTCTGTTTATATTGATTGTCCCATCTGTTTTGAAAATTTGTCTTTAAGGTAATATTTTCTTCCTAGTATTCTGTTGCAAAGCAAAAGCATAATTTATTGAACACATTTTTTTTTAATTGCTTTAGATTGGAAAAGCTCAGCTTTCAGTCTGCAGAGAAAACAAAGATATTAAATGACTAAGACGAGGCATGTCCTGTAACAAAAGTAACTGGAGCTAGTGAACTACTTAAAATAGTTTCTTAAATTTGAAAAGTTAAAAAATAAATGATCATTATCTCCTCTTATTCATATGTTGCTCCATTCAGAGCTTTTTCAACATAACTTCATGTGAAGGGTGAAAATTTGACACAGATCAGTTGAAGTACATTGAAGTGAACAAAAAATCTCTGTAAGACTCTGCAGAACTGCAGACTCAGAAAGAAATCCTCACAGGTGCATCACTGGGATGGATTTCCATTCTTTTAGTGTTTTTAATGGTTATTTCTGTCTGCTAGTCATGAGAATTTTATTCAGGTTTAGAGCTCATCCAGGTATCTTTTTCTATCAGAGGTCCCCGATCTTTATTTACAATTACAAAATGACACATTTATGCAGAATATGACTCTTTTGCTTACAGTTTGTGATATGATACACTTAGAAAGAGTCCCACCTTGTGATATTGTGACAATATTATGGCATCAGGGTTTCTGTCTGCTGGCAACAGAATTTCAGTAGATCCTTTGCTCGGTGTGTGTAGGGTTGTGCCTGAGTTTCTTTTGCTTTTTTTCTTACTGAAGTCATCCAAGTATTTGGAACATCTAAAATCATCTGTGTCTTTAAACTGTGGAAGGGTTGACCTGCAGAGATCATGGGGCCCTCAATCAGGAAGCCCATATTCTTTAGGCACTCTGGCACTGTTTTCTGTGACTTTGATCAGAAATTACAATGTGATCTAAGTAAGGTGAGAGGTGAGGTACACCCTGGACAAGTCACCCGTTGATTGCAGGGGGAAACAGAGACAGACAAAAACAAATAGCCATAATTCACACCTAATGGTAATTTAGAGATACCAAATAACCTAACAGTCATGTTTTTGAACTATGGGAGGAAGAAGGAGTACCCAGAGAGAAGCCACAAATGCACATGGAGAACATGCAAACTCCATGAAAGGAGACCCCAGGCAAGGATTCAAATCCAGGATCTTCTTATTGCGAGGCAACAGTGCTACCAACTGCACCACTGTGCCGCCACAATGGTAGAGCATTTGCCTCATATATAGAGCCTAATTGGCCTACAGCTGTCTGAACAGCTCATCTTGTGCACATGATCTGGGTAATTCAATCTCAAAAGCCCAAACGCTCATCTATTAAGGATGACAGGATTTCAAAGAGCACGTAAGGTAACACGGATTAGATATTCCAGACTCGTAATCTTATAGCTGCTGTAAAGGCAACTGGTTATTCCAGTCTAGTAATCCTATATATCACTCCAGGGGTTCTCTTCATTACGTAGCATGGGTCAGGAAAATACAAGGGCATAAGAACTTTGGTATTAAAACCAACCCACACCACTTAACTGTTAAAAAAGCAAAACACTCACCTTAATTGGAATCTTCTAAGAGTAACAACAATACTAACAATGGATTTAGCTTTCTGTGGATTTGAGGCCATAAAGAGAAAACAGGGTTAAGGGCTTTATTTTTCACATTAATATATAGGAAATATTTGGTTCTTCTTTAGCCAGAGGGGTAGAATAGAAACAAAACTATGCAATATTAATATTTATATTCAATATCGAAAGTTTGAGCTAAAAAGTAAAACAAAGAGAGAAAGATTTAGAAAAGCAGAACTATTTTTGACTGCTTCATGGGTTTAAGCAGTTCACCTTGTGATTGCAGTGCTCTCTTTTTTATAAACAACAATAAAATGTATTGTACTATAATAATATATGCAAAACAAGAGAAGAATATGTTCTTACAATGTTATATTAAGCATAAAAGCTGTCATTGAATGATAAAAACAGTTTATTAGATAAAATCAATAAATGATCTAAAACAGGGCACAAAAAACTCAGCGTCTTTAAAACAACACAGTTACAGGATATAAGCTATCTGCAAACTTAATTCACAGTCTAAAGTTTGCAAATTACCTTCTCTCCTTCTCTTTCCTCTTTAGTAACGGGCCTAATGCCTTAATAGAGAAATACAATCCTAAAATTAACGTGACAAGGTGGGATCATAAAAAAAACATGTTCTCTCTCTGGGAGCGTTGTGGGCTCAGTAACGGTGTGTTACCTAACATCATGCGTAAAGTGTGCTGGAATTTACTCCTATGACTTCACTGCATCCTTACAGGAAGTGTCATTGCAACGAAAAGGCTGGTCACAATCTTCCCATCAAGATGTCTAGTTGGCTTTTTAGACATTTACGATATATTTGGGAAAAAAAATAATACAAAAAAAATAAAAATAAAAACAAGTTGCAGTTAATTTCAGGAGCTCTAGGAAATTCATTGACATGCTTTATAGTACAAAAGCAAAAGGAAAACCTAACAGAACAACTGTGTAGGAGTACAAATAAAACATTAACCACATGTAGGTGAATTATTTGCCCCATGATAACAAATCAATTTACTACGGAAGCAGTAAAATGTAAAAATGAAACTAAAAGCATATCAAATAAGAGAATGTTCTCTGAAAATACCAAGTAAAGCTTGTTCAAATATTTTAACAGCTAATCAGTGTCCAGCTGTCACTTAGTTCATATCGCAAACAATCTTGATGTCCCTCCCTGCAGGTGGTGGTCCCATGTGTAGCAGGCTTACTGATTTTTGGGCAGAGTCTGGCACCAAAAGATTCATGCCAGTAACCTTTCCTAAGAGTGATCTTCCTGATTTAGTGAGGCTCACCAATAAATATGATCTTATATCAGTGAGTGGCCAAAGTTAGTTTCTTTCCACAGGAAGAAGCCTTAGAGATTATCTGAGGAGTTCTGTCATCCTGGATGGGGCCACGTCCCACAAGGAGGAGACCCCAGCACAGACCCAGAACTTGCTGGAGGAACCAAATAAACCTTATGACCTGGAAATGTCTTAAGAACCCTTGAATTAGCTAGAAGATGTTGTTGGGGAGAGATCTCAGCATTTCATTTCTGGACTTATCTTATAAACCTGTCTTTGAGAAGACAATGCCTGGATGGACGGACGGACGGACGGACGGACGGACGGACGGACGGGCGGACGGACGGATGGACGGACGGATGGATGGAGTTACCCATAAATATAGAAACATTTTTATTTATAGTAAATGTTCTGATCTTTATAAGTAAAATGCTTTAATTATGGTCTAACAATCTGGTGTGTCATTGATGGAGCCGCCTGTGCGGGAGAGGATGACTTTACTTAAGAGTATTATATATCACAGGAAATCAGCTCTGCAGGTCACCCACATGGTCATATACCGTAAACAGAATCATACAGACTTAACTCAAATATCCAGATCAATTTTCTCCTTACGAAGCAAAAGACAAGTGCTAATCTGGACTGATATGACAGAACATAAAGCAGAACATGAAGCTGAACATTTGACACAACAATATTCGTATGTTCAAACTTACTTGATTAATAATAATAATAAAAAAAAAAACTCCAATGGTGTCTTTGCATAAATTATTGTTTGGCTGTTAACAATGTCTGCCAGATAACAACCGAACAGTCATTATGAATACCCCATACCAGCCAGTTTAACAGTATTTCTTACCATTGGACCGGGATGTTCAATGACTGCCAGTGTTATGTTCATCCAAACCCTCAGTTTCGTCCAAGTATTTCTTTTATCCCTGTCTCAAAGCAAACGAAACATCTTAAATACAAAGAACAAACTATGTAATCTTGGCTGATTTAAATTTTGAAGGTCAAGTAAAGCGGCGATACTTCATTGAGCTTTAAACAACAATGCAACATTAAGAATTTTTGCAACAACAAAAACACTGAAATCAACAACAACACTAGAAAATGATTTCTACTATGGCATTCTCAGTATAAAACAAAGAAAACCTTTACCTCATTGTGCTGCGGTGACGGGAGCTTGGCTGCAGCCGCTTACAGCTCCTCTCAGATTAATTCAGTGACCAGGCGACGCCAGAGTCTTAAGGAGCGATGGCAAATCTCTTTAAAACGGGACGTTTTGGCAGGAGGCAGGGCAGTTACAGTTACACACACCACAGAGAGGACAGATGTTTTTCACCACAACAAGGTTCCAGTCACTTGGATAAGTCTCAGCTAACACACAAACAAAGCAAGTCCTGTCACTGCACACAAGTGCCATTGTCTTATTTATGTGCTTTACAGCAGGACATGCACCTTGGGTTATAACAATATCATAACTCAGTAACAGTTACATCAAGACATTGGGGGACACTGTGGTAGTTCTGTGCAAGTGCTGATTGGGAGTCGTCTGTCCTTTACCGGGGTAATGAACAAGAAAGTCAGCCTGAGTTTGTGCAGCAGGGGCTCAATTTTCTCTGTGCTGGTAAAGTCCTGCACTGATCCGTCTTCCTGCCAGGTGCTCTTGTTTGGCCTCTCTATCATATTTCACAGTTGTGTGTAGGATTCACTGGTCATGTGCCAGCGTTTCTCTATGTTTTCACCTCTCTGTCCTTTCTTCTGTCCGTGTAGTGTTTACTGAAAATCACTGGAGCCTAAATGACAGAAGGAGCCTGTGTGAGTTGAGTTTTCACAGACACACCTTCACTTGTAATAGCTTCCATCCGTTTTCATTTATGCAACATGTGGTTGTGCCAGTGATGTATTTTTGTATGTAATTTCACAGCTGAACTCAAACACATATTTATGTGTGTGCCACATCTTTATGTGGACTTGAACATTTGTTTCCATTTTAATAAATTGCACCAATTGGTTCAGCAAATTACTGTTGATCTAAAAGTGACACCCTGAAAATATAATTTGTGAATGTTTTTGTATAATTCTTGAATAACAACTACATGAATAACATAATATTATCAGCTAGTTTATCAATGAAGTAAAACATTTTGACCCCATAGAAAATACAAGTGATCAATAATCTGCACAATAGAATCAGGCACACACAGCCTAGCAAAAATAGTCACAACCTTTATTTATTTATTTATTTATTTATTTATTTATTTATTTATTTCAAAAACATTTGTGAGTTATAACCCTAAACTTCAATACATTTTCTGGAATTTTATATGATAAGCCAAAACAAAGTGTATACTGCAATGTGGAATGAAACAAATACACATTTTATTTTTTATGAATGAAAACTCAACTTAAGTATTTGTATTGATTTACTCCCTAAATTTATATGTGGCATGCAGCACTAAAACCCAAACATCCATTCCACAGCTATTTCGCTCCAAATCATTTTAACCTTATCCCTATCATCGTCAAAAAACTTGAAACTGAAAGTTTTGCTCATTGGGTTTTTATGCACAAGGACTTACAAGAAGGTCGACGTGAACCTCGATTTAAAACAAAAACAAACAAAAAAAAGACAGAGTCCATTTTATGTTACAGAAAAGTAACAAGTTATTGGCAGTAGTAGTTCCATTTGTGGCATTGTCTGAAAAATTAATGAACATCTGTACCCAGTTGAAGTTGAAGTTAAGGCTTGGTTGGCAAGACACTCATGAAGTTATTGCTAGAAATGCAAAGAAGCAGAGAAATAAAGTGCAAATTTACCAAGACATGAAGCCAACAAATAGATTTTTGCAAATATAAGTTCAGAACTAAGTAGTACTTTTTTCTCGTAATTTCCATTTATTTAGTAAGCATGTTTATATTGTTTTGTTTTGTTTTTTTGCATTTACTTTCAATAGTTTACCAAGACTACCAAGTTTCTAAAGTCTATGATATTGCATATAATAAACAATGTTTCACATAAAGTTTTGTGTGATGCTAACATTGTCCGATTCTCTTTTTAAGTTTTAACTCTTACAAAGAGCCTGATGGTATCCCTTTCTGTAGGACTGCTACTATTACAAAACAATGTCATAGTGCAATGAAAAACACTATTTTGATTAATGTTGCTAAAGTGATCCAAAAACATAGCAGTGTGAACTTAGTCATTGCTATATACCTTTATTTCAATGATTATAATCAACATTTAGCATTATTCAACCTTTAGCTTCCATTTTGTCTTAGGAAGCTTGTCTTAGGGACCAGTGTGGGTCTTATCAGTGGCATGCAGCACTAAAACCCACACAACACCCATAATGCAGTTCTTCAGTGCTAATGCAGTCTCCTGGAGTAGCATTTCTTCTTGGCTTATAAAATATTTCTGCTCCCAACAGAGGGGCTAAATCCTTGTGAGGTCTCTGGTTGCTTTGTTCAGCCTCTAGGCGTTGGTATGTGCAGGAATTGGATACCTCAGTGTGTTTGCCTCAGTGGTGCTGGAAAGCCCTGGTTGCTGCCATGTTGTTGGAGACAGACAGACAGGTATTCAACTCTAAGCACTGGGTATCAGCTTATCAAGAGGAGCATTGCTGGCCTTTGTTGCAATTGTTGTGTTCCACGTGTGTTGCAGCTGCCTTTGTTCCCTTTATAACATCTGGTAGAAACATTCACCCTTTACACTGACCTCAATTTTCACTACTTGGAACAATGTTGCTCAATTGCACAAGATCAAAACTGCATCCATTTGTTATTTTAAGTCTTTGTTTACCTATATGCGGTTTAAAGTGAATCAGTTTCTTTGATCCAACATGAATTATGAATGAAGGCAAGCAGCTTAACCGCCTATTTTCTAATGCCTGACATGAAAGCTCCACCCTGGAAACCTTTTGTCAGCAGACACGTAGCTCCAGTTTCTCACATGATGATTCATAGATTCAGGTACAGACAAAACATAAAATATTGGCCTGGAAGAATAGGTCAGTATTTTATGACCTAATTACTGGCACATTTAATTTACCAGTCAATTTAAGATTATATGAGAACATTTAAAGAATCAAGAACATCTATGCATATTTCTCAGATTAATAACTGATCGTCATTGAAAATAACTACACAACAGTCAAGAATTACACAGGAAAAAAAAAACAGAACCTAATGATTGATGTGTTTGTGAATTGATTACATTTAAAATATGTATTTAAAATATGTATTTAAAATATGTTTAATATCTTTTAAGCTGATAACAGGTTTAGCTTTTTTAAAAGTCTACTGGTCTCTCAGGAACTTAACGAAATTAAGTCTTTTAACTAACAATAATATGAGAGGAGACATTATGGGACATGAAAAGAAAAAAGAAGAATTCAAGGTTTTGGAATCTTCTTTGGATCCGAAGCTCATCACGTTAAAACTACCCACTACTGAACTTACTTACCCTTGGTCTTTAAGTGGCTCCCTCTTGTTTCTCAGCTCGTCTGTTGGGGAAATCTCAGCAAAAAATAGTTCTGGATGAAAGGTCACTTGGACTCGAAGGCTGCTAGTTTTTATTCAGCAGTGGGCGACCTGGGTAGCTCCTCACTCTGGATTCATAATTAAGGGTGGCATGGAGTTAAAAACATTTAAAGAAGGCCAGTAATACAATGGGGTTAATTTAGGGTTCAAAACTGATGTTGGTATTAGAGGTCTAAAAATTATGTCTCCCACAAAGGACAAAAAATTAATTGGTGGATCTCTGGGACAATGTTGCATAAGCTTTCTTCTGCTCTTGAGCTCATTATCCTTTGTTATTGTAGTTGTGCACCTTCAACGCATTTAAATGTCCTCATTTAATCAACATGGAATTTTCTCTGAATGATTTATCTTTTTCTGATCATTGTAATGAACCAATTTTTGATATTTGGCAAGCTAAAATCTCCAATAGTTTCTTTATAAAAACAAGAAATTGCAACAGTGTTTTGATAATATTATCACTAAAAATGCAGCTTTTTCTTAAATATGACAATAATCAAAATCCTGAGAAGATGATGAAATCCAACGCAGGCTTTCCAGTCCCATTTCCTGATCTCTGCACAATCAGAGTTGGAAGTGGGCTTTGAAACCACAGGACTGAAACACTGATGAAATATTAAATCTTACAGGATATTTCAAGCCTCTGACATTCTTTTTTTCTGGTTAGTAGTAAGCAAGGCTCTTCATCTCACATCTGTGATGGGGTCTATCCACCAACTTCTATTCTTTTGTAATTATTCTTACATTTTTTTACTTGTTGATTTTACGATCAAAGGTTTTCCTTACAATTTTTTGTGAAGCAGGAATTCTATCCATCTATTTACACTTTCACTAACATTCTAATTGATGGGTTTTAAAGGTCCCTCCATTGCATTTTCTGTTAGATCAAGATTATTAAAATATGAAAGTAACTTGCAGTATATAGCAGAGTTAAGTATGTGGGTTGTAGCACATGGTCAAATTCATCCTAAGCAATATCAAACAGCTTGTTCTGCTTCTGACTAGTGTGGTGTTGCTGGTCACTCTGACACAGCCAAGCTAATCCCACAAGTGTCCATTGAATTGAGGTGAGGACTGCAGGCGGGTCGATCTATTCAGCCTCTATAAAATCTTTGCTTTGTGATGTTGAGCATTAACATCCTGGAGAACATAGTTTTTTTTCCCAAGACAGAGAGTATGGGTTTGCCTCTTTTTGAACGATCCTGTCTTGATATCACCCTCTGCATTTAGATTACCTCCACTGATGACAAGCCATGTTCATGCTATCACACTCTCCCACCAAACAGCTGCTGTTTTGGCAAGTTTTTCATTCCAAGCCCCAAAAATAAATTTTCCTTACAAATGTGGCAACATATAAAGAAAAATAAACAGGCCTTTGAATAGTATCAGATATATTTATCCAAACACACATCTCCCTATTTTTTGTTCAAAGTTTATCTATACTTGATGAGTTCTATATATAGTGAAAATAAATATTTCATAGATTACATAATTCATTTCTTTTTTTTTTCCTGCTGAGAAATGTGTTTGTTCATGAAATATGAACCTGGTGAGTGTCTTCTAATTTGACTTAAATAATCAAATTTCCCAGGTTTTCCGTGTTTCCTAAGTGTTTCAATAAGTGCTTCAATAAGTGCTGGACTTTTTTTTTCTGTTTTCAGAAAAGGGTTTTATCTCTCATCCAAAATTCCTCATCAGTGAATTTCCAAAGCTCTCTGATGTCCAGTCAAGGTTTTGGTCAAACAGGAGGATGAGTGAAAAGAATAGCGAATTAGAAAGCTTTTCAAGGTAATGAAATTTCTTATCTACTGTCTAAACCATGGAACAAAATATTTTTAAAACTAATTAAACTGACTTTTTCCATCTATAAACCAGTAATTTTTACAGATTTAGTACTGACTCCTGTGCTGCTGTCATTTTATGTTAAAATTATATTTATCTACATCAGTTTCATCCCATAATGTGGCTCAGCTTATGCTTTCAATTCATCAGGTCACATAGCCAGGATGACACCTGGTATCAGAGTTTATAGAGTCCTAAGCCTGATACTTACTGTATTATCTACATTTGATACATTTTTTTAGCACTGATCTTGTCTTTTCTGTTATTTTATGTTTGCAGTGTGGTTTGCAAATCTTGAACATCTGTTCTTCAAATGTTCCTTATGCTTTACAATTTTCATGATTAAATTCATGGTTGGCTGAATTTAACGTGGCCCAGTTACCCCCCCCCCCACCCAGCCCCTCACCCACAGGGCTACAGCTGATTGTGTGAATGCTGTTTGTGTTCAGACTCTCCATATGACAGTGACAAATATTAAAGGTTATTGTGTATTTGGTACTATTTATGTCCAAGTTTACAGAAGAGGAGGACGTTTTAAGAGACATTTACTAATTTTCCTTGGATCAAATAATTTTACTCTATAACTAGTAATAAGGGAATTTAATAACCCTGACTGTCTTTGCACCAAGGCAGCTAAGAGGTGAGATAGATTAGACTTCAGGTGAATGTTATATGTTCAGAGATTGTGAGCTAAAAGCAGAAAAAGAGATAAGTGGAAGCTTGGTTTAGGAAGAAATAGTGGAGATTCAGCAATTGGGTCAAGAGTTGCTAAAACCTACTACTGCACCTGCAGACTGAGGGCTTTTGATCCAACAGATGTTTTACGCTAATTCTGTTAGAAAGGTGTCAAAGAAGTTTATCGTACATGGGGCTACATAGATGCAAAACTTTGGATTAAAAATTAGTATGACCTGATGTCTGTGCCCTTGTTCAACAAGATAATGTCCCCTGATTCAAAAGAAAAATGGTTCAGAAAGGATTTGGAAAGCACATCAAGCTTGATGTGTTGATTTGGTCTCACACTTACTCAGATCTCAATTCATCAAGAAACTGTGGGTTGTACTTGACAAACATGTGTTTAAAACAAAGTAATCACACAAACTTCATGTCTGGTCCTTACACAGTTACAGTATTACACTGAATAACAGGCATTAGCAAACAAATATCACATGTTTACTACATTTTCATAGGAGAAATGTGTCTGGTAAATTTAATACTTTTACCATACACTTTAAACGATTAGGTTTCTCATTCACTGACGCCTGAGCAACTGCGTCACCGTTTCAGCCATGACGCCTCTAGAGGGCAGCATTTCTTTGCTCTTTCTTACTTCATCCCTTGGCATTTAGGTAAACCTATCAAATATTGTTCACTTATCTTATGTTTTCGCTTTCAGTCAAACCCCTGCATGAAGTAACTGTGACAGTGTGCTCAGGATGTCTGCTCCTCCTTCTTAAAGTAGTTTTGCACTCTCACTAAACCAGGGCAGGATTTGAAGGTGCACCTCCCAACGGCGGGGTGTTCTCTGATGCCAGGGCAGCCCTGTTGGATAAGCCCCAGGTCCCACAGTGCTCTTCTACTAATTACACTATGGTAAGTACAGTGCAAGCCTGTAGGACTCCTCAGCTGTGTTCCTGTGGGCATGCTGCAGATAAACAACACATAGGCACTAACTCCTCCTCACTCCTCTCTAACAATAACAACAACTGCACTGTACATAGCCGTGGCCACCTGCACCAGAACCACATTCCTTGCTTGGGAGGCTCGGTCCCATCTGCCTCTCCATGATTGCCCTGGTTCCTGCAAAGTGGAGCTGTGGAGTGTTACACAGTACCACTAAATCAAAGCAAGACTAATGACTACAGCAGAGCTGAAGCTACACAGAACTGAGGCTCAAAGTGTTCCTGCTCACAATGCAGAGCTGAAGTTAACCACAAGTTGACTACAGATGGTGTAAATCAGACGGGAAGGATGCACTCATGCTAACTACAATCCACATGCATTATTATCCAACAAGTTTAACAACCTAATGATCAAGCATTACATTCTCGTCTTTAATGTTTTTCATGACATAAAAATGTATTTTTAAGAATAAAAACATTTATATTTCTCCAGTTCTTTCTTGCTTTGTAGCTGGATGAACCACAAGTTCACTTAAAGGAGTCTTCAACAGTCTTTTCACACTAGCATCTTTTATTCCACCTTCTTTTTGTCTCCTCCTTCTTTTCCTCCTCTCTCTATTTCATTCTCTAATAAAAACTGCTATTAATAGAACACCCTGCTCTTTCTTTTAAACTGCAGGGAGCGTATAGCATGCACTTAAAGGGAGGAAGAAGCTGAAGATACCAGGAGGCGTTTGAAAATGTCCTCTGCAATGCCCGTGGCTACAAAGACGCTGGCTACCCTAAAAATAACAACAAATGGGGCTTTGATAGATTCGTGGCATTTTGTATCAGCAAAGATGCTCTTGGGCTAATTTTAGTCAAATTATTTGCAGACCAAATACCTCACAGACATTGGGATGTGAAGGAAGAAAGGCTGGTGAAACATTTGAAAAACACCTCTGGATCTGTCAATGCGTGCTGCAAAAACTGACACACAATAAACACACCAAACACAGTTTCAGTTGAATAATTATTGGCTTCATTATTGATATTACTTTTTCAGGGTTATGAGCATTTGGAAGTATACGTATTTCTTATCTTACATATTTTCTTGTCCATAGATTGTCCTTTTTGTTGTAAAGTGCAGGTAATACTACTTTTGAATCCAAACATTACATACAATATGTAGTACATGTGTTCCTTCTCCATTCTTCCTTATGATTATTTACAATATTGTTCCACATTTCATTTCACAGAAAGAAAAATCATTATCCACTGTATCAGCATTGTCGGATGTTTTAGGCTTCTGTACAGCAGAGCAGAGGTGAAGTGAACAGCTGTACAAGTTGTTTTAATGGATGCCACACTATCAGGCTCTGGGTGTAAAAGAGAAAGAAAAGACACTGATTCTTAAACACACACTAGCACACAGTTTGCATATTGATCATTTTGTGTCTTATATGGTTGAGTTATCTGGGGGCCTGCTGCAGAGAGCTGACATGGCATTTCAAACAAACCCAAAACTCAGGCAGTTAATATTTCTCCTTTAGCTAACAAGCCTAGGGTTTTCTTACAGTTTCTTTCAACAGCTTTTTAAACCAGCATGAAACTAGTGGCAGATAAAACATTAAAGGAAATCTGAACTCAAACGTTCCATTTCCTTTAAAGCAGCCAACTAAAAAAAATCAACCTCTGCATAGATCTCTCAATGTATTCACTGTGGGACACTCTGCTCATGGAGTGGGATTTGCTGGTGGGTCCCTCTGTGGGTGAGAATTAATATTCTTAAAGTCAGCTCTATTTGTGCTTTAAGAAGAAACAGTAGTGGATGTTCAGTTACCATGTTGTGGTCTCCAGTGCATGAGTTGCTACAGTGAATTAGGCTAAAACAAAGTAACACACCTGTTACATTACAGATAAATGTTAAGATGATAACATTTATCATAAGTGCCAAACAGAAAACAAATTAAGACATAAAAAATATGATGCATTTGCATGCATAGACACATATTTTTGGTCAGACTGAGTTTTTCCACAAATATAAAGATATGCGCTTGCATAAATGCAGCCGTAGAACCAGACTATGATGCTGACATTCAGAGGTTCTTCTCTCTCCCTGTTGACATGTGTGCATTACTGCTCGCTGTGCATTAGCACATCCAAATTGGTACCCAGGAGAAAAAAAATCTTAACTGGATGAAAGAGGTTTATGAAAATAAGTAGTTAAACAATCATGCATATTTTCACAAAGAGTGGTCCACATATGTAGAATGGGTGTATTGCTAAAAACAAGCTACTTATTGTTATTCTACCTTGCGATAGTAGTAATTTAACATCTCAATTTACCTTAGACTACCCAGGAAATTACTTAAGTAAAAAAAAAGTCTCTAAAAACCCACAGTTTGGACAGAGAGACGACTTAGGAAGCCTCATATCGGGCAGTCGGATGATGCATCCTGAGCACATACTGGCAGCGATGACACTGAAACATTTTGCCACTCTAGGTTGAGACTGTAGTATCAAAAAGGAAATCCTTGCATTCACAAAATTCATCAACACAATTCTTGCTACACACCTTCTCTTAAGCAACAACCGTTTGTAACTGCATTGGACATCTGTGAGAAAAAGCAGAGGCAAGAGACATAGGGGCATAGTCAGACCATATGTAGGTCAGACAATGTCTGCTACACTGCTGCTAATTATCACCTTCCATATTAATGTTACTGCCTTTGACTGTTACCTTGGCAGTGTTGAGCGAACTGTGGAAAGTTTTAGCTGTATGCAATCCAAGAACTTAATTCACGTCTGATGCCAACTTTTAAAGATATATTGAGCTTCTGGCATCAGAGTTTTCTCAGGAGACAGTCGGACTTCACTGTTATTATATCAAGCCAATGTACATAAAATGTTTAAGGTAAAAAAGTAAGCTTATTGTTTACGGCTGAAAGATCAACCTACTGGTGAACACCTACTTTATTGATGGCAGTTTAAAAACAAAGTATACTAAAATTCTGGTTAAGATACAGGTCATATGCCAATTTTCCTAAGAACTACTTTGACTAGAAAACTTGCCTAGTGAGAGTGTGTCTTTGGCACTCTGAAATGAACAATCATTAATATTGTTAGAAATAGCCAAGATGGAAAAGCTCATGCTTATTTTAGAGGGCTTAAGATCTCTGATAAAAGCAAATGTATACTGTATTATGTGATCTGTCTATAAATATATATTGTTTTACATTTAAGAAATAAATATATCTATTGCAATATTTTATTTTAGTCTCTTAGATGCTTCCTGTTTTCGCTTACATACATGCTAGAAATGTTTTAAAGTCATGCAACACTAGGTGAAAAGCGTAAACCCAGACAAAAGGCAGTTAAAGCATTTTTCCAACAAACATTTCCCTACAAGTTGCTATTTTGATAACAAGGACACAATTAGATGAATCTGTGAAACAGACACAATTGCAAGACTTTGATCACTGAGGCTGAGATTAACATCCAAAAGCAGGGTATGAGTTTACGTTTACCCACTCACAGCTCAGATTACAGCAACCTGGCAAAATGGCAATGACTTCTGGATGGAATGTAAATATTGATACACATCTTTTACGTGTAGAAAATTACCTTATTATTAATAAGTCAAAAGTTCTCAAACTTACAGTTTCAGGTTAATAGCTATCTGCAGGCATCCTTTTAAAAGTGTGGATTTCTACAGAAGGCAGTGTACAGACAAATATACAGTGACCAGGTGAAGCAAGTGGCAGTTGAAACCCAAGTGGAATTTCTCATTGAGATAAAAATGTCATGCAGTAATCTACTGACTATATTTTCTTCCTACCTACCTATTGGATATCAGCTAAGTCACAGTTAAGCTACCTATCTATATGGATAAGCTCTGTAAAAGTGAAACAGTGAAGTACTAAACAAGAAGAAACATTCAAGGTGTCTCAAAGCTCTGCAGTAAGACAAGTTTGGGTGAATGGAGGTGGGAAAGCTTGCATTGCAATACATAGAGTACATGTAAGACCAAAGCAGTGAAAATTCAAAGCCATTGTCAGTCATTCATCAGATACTGATGTCTACTAGGGGAAAGGGTGTCAAACCATTAGCTAAGAGCTGATGGCTATCATACATCCTTCAAATAACATGGTGTACTTAACCACCAGCATCGTTACAAGTCATCCACAGGCCATTTGGAGTGGACGTGGTTAATGCTCACACATCCTCCTTTTGTTTCTAAGTGTTAAAGCATATGACAGTTTTATTTATTTTGCTCCAAGAAGCAGCATATGTAGAACACAACAGGCTCTTCAGAAAGCTCGTCTGAGCTGTGTGCCATGTGAAATGACAGATAAAGGGGCAGTGGTCAAAAGCGGGGAGTTTGCTTTTTTTCTGTTTCTTTTCATTGTTGGCTACAACGGAGAGAAAGACAGTTTTAGGTTTTGTCAATTTTTGTTGCAGCTGATCACACAAAGACAACTCCATGCAGAAATTCAAATCTCAGAACTGCGGAAATTGTTTTAGGAGTTTTAAAGGGAGCATTATGAAAAGTGAAGACTTGATTGGTGCAAAGGGAAGATATGGCATTTGGAATATTTTTCGCTAAATCGTCATTGACATTCTGTTTTCTATTGCCTTGATTTTTCTATCACATGTGTTTTATAGGGTGCATTTCTGTTCCGTCTGGCAGTACAGTTTCATTTTCCCTCTGTGATGGGGAGAAACATATGAAGGTTACACATCTGTGAGCATCTTGGTGATGTTTACATAGTTTGTGTTGGCGAGTGTGCAGTTGGCTGTTTTAAGGTTCTCCTCCTGAAAGTCTTCATTGCTGTTGTTCACAGCCTCCTGAATCTCCATGTAGTCTGATTTGCTGATGGTGGAGCCGCTTCGGCTCTTCTTTAGCTCCTCGGCTGAATCAGCTTTGGGTACACTGACCTGCAGATACTGAGCCTGCTCTTCGCCTTCAGTCTCACGGTGATAGAAGTAGTTGAAGTTGGACACAATGACAGGCACTGGCAAGGCAATGGTCAGCACACCTGCAATGGCACAGAGGGAGCCCACTATCTTGCCTCCAATTGTAGTCGGGACCATATCACCATAGCCGACTGTTGTCATTGACACCACAGCCCACCAAAATGCATCAGGGATGCTCTCAAACTGTGACTCAGGCTCATCTGCTTCAGCAAAGTAAACTGCACTGGAAAACAGGATGACCCCTATGAAGAGGAAGAAAATGAGGAGGCCGAGCTCTCTCATACTGGCTTTGAGGGTTTGGCCTAAAATCTGAAGCCCCTTGGAGTGACGGGACAGCTTGAAGATCCTGAAGACTCGTACCAAGCGGATAACCCTGAGAATGGCTAAAGACATGGCTTGCTGACCTGGCTGACCATCCTCTGCTCTATCTGCCAACTCGGTGCCAAGAGTAATAAAGTAAGGAATGATAGCAACAATATCAATAATGTTCATTATGTTACCAAAAAAGCCTGCTTTGCTTGGGCAGGCAAAGAAGCGCACTAAAAACTCAAAGGAGAACCATATAATGCAGAGAGTTTCTAGAACAAAGAAGGGGTCAGTAAAGTAGGTGGATGTGTAGCTGATTATTGTAGAGTTGGTCTCAGGTGAAAAAACTTGAGCATGGGACTTATGCATTTCCTCCTCATCATTGCGGAATATTGGGAGAGTCTCCAAACAGAAACTGACAATAGATATCAGGATGACCATGACAGAAATTATGGCAATAATCCTAGCAGGACCTGAGCTTTCTGGGTACTCAAAGAGAAGCCACACCTGTCTTTGGAACTCGTTGTCAGGAAGAGGACGTTCCTCCTCCTTGATGAAACCTTCATCTTCTCTGAACATCTCAATGGCCTCCTCCCCAAGCTCATAAAAGCGGATCTCTTCTGAAAAAATATCAAGAGTGACATTGACCGGCCTTCTCAATCGGCCTCCTGATTGATAATAATACAATATAGCATCAAAGCTCGGTCTGTTTCTGTCAAAAAAGTACTCGTTCCTTAGTGGGTCAAAGTAGCGCATCCTCTTTTTGGGATCCCCCAGCAAGGTTTCAGGGAACTGAGAGAGGGTTTTGAGTTGTGTCTCAAAGCGCAGCCCTGAGATGTTAATGACCACCCTCTCACAGCATTCATGGTCAGCCTCTGGGTCGTAGTCCAGGGGGTGCCCTGGGTGTGCAGCTGCCTCGTCAGAGGGGTCGCCTGTGGCAACAGTCATTCTGCAGGGCGAGGTGGCCTGCACCTTTCAGGATGTCTGGGTCCTGCAGCCTGGAGAACTGCAGGTGGGGGCCAGGAGAGGGTGGGGACTCAACAGAGTGAAGACCTGAAGGCCACAGGATGTCACCTAGGATCTGACTGGCGGTAGGACAAACAGAGAAAAGTAGCAAGGTCAGAGAAACCTGAGAAATGATTCAGCACTCAATAAATACTTCTGCTTAGCTCAGAGAAATCAAAAACTTTCTTTCAGCTTGAAGATCAAACAGAACATAGAAAATAATTCAACACTCTCACTAATTAACAATCAAAAAAGCAGCACGCTTTGCATGTAAATAACATCAGTGCAGATAAAACCACGGGCTAAAATAATAACAAAAAAAAAAAAACAAACTTGCAAAGCTCCCAAATCAGGACGCATTTGCTGCAACATCTATATCTGTTGAACTGAATTGCCATACATGTAATGGTAATGCAGCAGACACTACATCCAGACTTTAACCTTCCTCAGATATATTCTGTCTAAACATTAAAAAAAATATGTTGAAATGTATTGTGCCATCACAACATAAAAAGAGACTAAAGGAAAAGGTTTACAGCTGGTTATACGATCTGACTTTAGATTTTGGTGGAGCATTTTTGTCTTGAAACGGTGCCTGTTACTGAAATATTCAAAAACATCTATAAATAATTTACCCACAAAAGGAAATTGGCTCTCAGAGGGGAAAAAATGCACCTCTATCTGCATCCCTACCTCTCTCAAGTGAAGGCACGGTTTTGCAAAATAATATGTCATGCAACAAAAATTACAGGTGTGGTAATCATGCCTTGAGAGGTGCAGATCCAAACATGAACTACTGTGCGACAAGATTTATACTCAGAATCGAGGAGACGGATGGAAGCCGCTTTATCTTGATCTCATACATACCTACAGACATCTTTTTCGTCTCTGGGTGAGGCTGGATGCTCCCGCTGGTGTCAGGGAGGTGGATATCTGTAATCAGCTGCGGCAAACGGGTCTTCAGTCTCCAGTGCAGGTGGGGGGAAAAATGAATCTCCAATTCGGGACAGTCGATGATATTCACCTCATGTTGTCTGCAGCATCCTTGCCGTGTACACCGCGTACAGTATGCGCGGGTGTGTCCTCGGTTTCCCCTCCCAGACTCTTCTCCTCCGGGTAGGGAGCCGCGGGGTGGCGATTGGCAAAAAAAAAAAAAAGGGCGGAGGGAGACGTCCAAGGAGGTGTCGGTGCTTCCCTTATTAACCGAAGGTGCTGGGATCAGCAGAATGATCTTCCTTCCACTGCTTTCCTCCGCACCGGAGCGACTCTGTGACGAGCCGGTGGCTGCGGAGGTAGCGGCTCTAGTAGACACCTAGAGATAACGTCCTCAGAAAATAGGTGGCTGTGTGTTGTCAGACGGGAAGCATCAGTAACAAGTCTTTTTTTTTTTTTTTTTTTTTTTTTTGCGTCACCCAGATAAATATGTTGCTTTCTTTTTGGGGCAGTTTTGCGCCACATGTACCATAATTTCCATAAGATTGTCTGTAACTGAAGCTCCAACGCTCGGTGAAAGGAGACGCTGCTGAGAGCCTCCTTTTAGTCTACATGGTGGGCAGAACGGCGTCTTCAGACACTGACTTGAAACGACATGCATGAAAGTCATAGTGGGTTTGAAGATTATGCAATTTCACTAAGCCAGCGCCCCATGCGCACACAGACACGCGCACGCATGAAACGACCACCTAACGCTTAAGCACATGTCAGCTCGGTGGGAGGTGAAATTTTCATTAAGTGATGGAAACAGTTGTGGGTGAAATATCCCTCTAGCCAGGCTTGGCCGTTGGGTTAGTTACTGGTTACTGTATGAAGCTCCGTCCAACCTGCAGTCGGGCACTGCTCTGCATACCAAAATAGGTGCTGGTGATGGAGCAGGGAAGAGGCGCACTATAGCAACACCACCTTTTCTGCAGTAGACATAAGGCGCTTATGTTGGTCACTGAAGCCTAAGAAGAAGCATCATTTTAAACACAGCTTTCTTGAACCAAGACTACTAACACAGATATGTTCTGATTGGAAGATAAACCCAAATGTAAATTTGAAACTTTTTAATGAAAGGAACCTTCCTTTTTTTCTATGAGATAATAAAGTTATCTCATGTGTCCTTGTGTGCTCTGAGGTAACAACTCCCAATTCCTTTTCACTACTTGTTCATAACAGTGAATGTTGTAATCTTTCCCGGCAACAAACTCCATGAATAATGAATGGGAGGAGGGGACAAAAATAGAGCAATTCCTCCATCAGTGTGTCTGGCTATATTCCAAAAGAAGAAACAAACTTAATAAGCTGTGCATGCTTCCATCACAGTTGATGCTTGCATCGAGAATGTATACACACTGTCCTGAAATGATCAGAGGTCAATGGGAATCCCTCAGAAAAGAAGATGATGGGGAAGAATGGGGCATGGGAGAGACAGCAGGATGATTTGTGCAAGCCTTTCCAATGTTACACTTGGCAGACTTGAGACCATCCTGGCTGCCAACCTTGCCACAGTTTCCATCTGGTCTGCTGCTTCCACAGAAGAAGGTTCTTTTTAGTATCTCTTAATCGCTTTTCTTGGTTCCTGATGACAGGAAAATCATTATTTATTAACCTGGGGCCTGTTACAATGGGCTCTAACCCAGCTTGTGCTGCATTAGGTGGCTGCCTGGAATTAAAATCAAATCCTTGCTGCATTCAGAATCTTTTAGATACTTAACCACACATAGATGTGAAGACATCTGGCAATGTAAGATGGATGTTAAAACTGTTAAAAATAAATTGCTTCCAGGGTTTATTTATATATGTTTAGAAAAAACATAGAGTGTATATTCAATTGTGAGTTTTTGTAAATATTTAAATACTTTTCTGTGATATATTTTTTCAATTAAAAAACTTGGTGAAAATGTTTTATGTAACATTGTTTACAAGCAGAAAAGGTAAGAATTATGTGGATCAAAAAAAAAACAGTCTGAAATGGGTGTGCTGTATTATCTGCACAATTTAACCTGTTTATCAAAAATATGTCTCTGGTTATGATATTCATGCTTTTGTATTTGAATATTTCGTTATTAGAACTGTTTATTCTAACAGAATGTTGGCACTATCTCTTTTTTAGTACCTGATTTGTATACCAATTGGCAGTGCTAAGTTCTTTATTTCAGACTTAAGTTTTTTTTTTTTTTTTTTTTAGTTGGATTCAAATATCTTAACTGAAGCTGTGGTTTGTTATTTTGTGCTGCCTGAAAAGATTTTACTGTAGCCTTCCCAACTGACATAATTCAGCAGGTCTTGGAGAAAGAGCAGATGTCCTGCAGTCTCAATTTCAGTTCCAGCTTTCCCTGCTGTTCACTTTGCTTTTTAACATATTAGCTGTGAGATATTCCAAGAGAGAAGCAGTGGCTTCACCTTGTTTGTCAGATGGTGCGATGACGACTGTCTCAACCATAATAATGTTACAGAAGCTAATGAAATAATCAGTTTTAGAAAAAAAACTATTATATGTGGTTAAGAGGTCCAAATTGTGGAAACTTATCATGACAGGTAGCACATTATTTGGAGTAGCAGTAAAAGTACTATGGTAACTTAGCAGAGCTCCCATAGGCCTTATGGAATATGCTTGCAAAACAACAATTAGTTGTGCACTTAACAAATCCATCCTTTATGGAAATGTGACAAGAGGAAAACCATTGTTGAAAGAAAGTCATTTAAAAACCCTGTTACCAGTTTGTCACATGCCATGCTGGCAGTGCAACATTTGAAAGTTTTGCTTTGTTCAGATATGACCAAAACTGAAATATGTTAGACTGAGCAATAGTGGCAGATAGTTGTGTCAGGATCATGCTGTGAAAATCTCTTCAGCCAGCAGAGACTAAAAAGCTGATCAGAGTTAAAGAAAAGATATAAGGAGCTTAATACCGAGCAATCCTGAAAGAAACCCTGGAACTGGGCCAGATATTTACTTTCTGTAAGGACAATGACCCTAAACATACAACCATAGACAGAGTGAAATGGTTTAGATCAAAAATGTATTTGTGTTTAGAATAATTCACTAAAAAGTCCAGAATCAAATATAACTGAGAATTTACAATACCTGAAAACAAATTTTCCATTGACTGAGAATAGATTGTATGAAAATATCAGAATATTGCTAGAATGCTATTCTACAACTATGAGTAAAGTTGACCAGGAACATCCAGTGATTTCACAAATATCAGCAACTTTGTGTTGGCATCACATCAAATCTAAAAATATTGCTGTTACAGTTTATGACAAAGATTGGAAGACCTAAAGAGATGTTAAGCATCATATAGTAACTCTAATTTGAAACCATGTCTTGAGGTGACAAAAGAGAGATAAATTAATTTTTTTTTACCTTGTTGCCTTTTTATTTCTTGGTTTTCCGTTTTTTTTTTGATTGGGGATTGCCTTGTTTTTTTTTTTTTTTTTTTTTTTGTGGCCATTCAGTCCCTTGAGTGTTGTGGTCATTTTCTGGCATCAATGCCTGCCTCCTTCTTGATACTGCATTGCAGCAGCTACAGGTTTTCAACAATCACTCACCCTTATACACACACATGCTACCCCCCACAGTCACTCTGTCTCTCTCACACACACACACACAAACCAGGCGTAAAAGATTTCATACAATCTCATAGTGCTTGATAATAGCTCACATAAAGCCTTATGGTAACGTTGATATGGTCTGTATGTTAAGTTAATCAGAAAAATGTTATTCTTCCAAATATCACTCCTCTCTCACTTGTGCATTAATTTTGATATGCAAATGTATAATAAAGAATTATTATCACACTAAACCAACAATTCTATGTAAAACACACCTATACACTATAACATTTACTTTTCTAAAAATGTCTGCTGTTTTTTTTTTTTTTTTCTACAAATGTCCTTGGGTCATTTCATTTACTAAACTTTCAACCTTGATGCTTTTCTATTTCTTTCCAAAAACTACTGAGACTCTGTATATGTATCCCTCCAGGAGATGAGTCATTCCCAAAACACTACTCAGGAGACAGAAACTAAAGAAGTCCTGCAGGTTAGAAATAGACTAGAAGACTGGTTCCAATAAATAAGTTGCAAAAGGTATACTGATAGGAAGCCCTGCTGCTCCTCATTTTGTCCTCTATTTGTCCTGGAGGTAACAGTACATTTGAGGATGAGCTGAGGAGAGTAGAGATCGTAATGCAGAGAGAGAGAGGAAAGAGAAGACAAAAAGGGAGGGATAGGTCTGCTCATCAGACTGAAGACCAGCCGGACAAGGTTAGATCCTGGAAACGAGCCAGACGCCAGGAGAAACACAAGGACACTGGCCCACTGCAGTGTGCACCCAAGCTGGAGTCCTAAACACCCACTGCTGCTCTGAGTTCCTCCTCTGGACTACCTGTAGATGTTTCATACTTCATATGAGAGATTATATAACCTGAGCTGAATTAAACCATGAAGACATATACAGAAATACATATTCTGGCTCCGTTCAGTTCAGAAAGCTATGCTGACGCTGAGGGGGAAGGACTGTGAGTCAGTCTGTGAGTCAGTGTCATTGTTGCAGGGAGATTCTTATGCTGCATTGTATGATGGATCTATAGAAGTGAGGGAAATTCAAGTCAAGGTAAGAGCCTGATATAGAATCAATCTGCTACATTACACCAAAGGTCATATTGGAAATAAGACACCTAAGAGGAAGAATCAAATTGGGACTCTGGTCGTTTTAGAAACAGAGCAGGAGAGCAGGAATCTGTAAGAAAATACTTTGTGTTTAATGAATTATACTCCCCTTTCTTTAATATTTTAGCCAAACCAAGCACTACTTCCTTTACATTTCTTGCTTTGCTGCATGCAATACCTTCTCATAAATGCATTTTAAAAGTACTATGACTTTTTAAAGATGTATTCTTTTCACACATAAATGTTTCAGATCACCAAATAAATCCGAAAAGAATGCTGTGACAAAGCACCAAAACTGCTACTTTATCTTCATTTACTGTGAATGAAATAATTATTTGATTATTTACTTCAGTTGTCTTTATCAAATATTAAATAAGTGTCATGACTTGAAGCAAAAACAAAATAAGAAACACACACACATGCACCTAACAGTCGATCTGACTTTTGGGATTTACCGTGTCATGATACCATCCTCCAGTTTATGTTTTTGAGTGACTAAAGGAACCAGAAAATGTGCCTCAGCTAAATGAAACAGTCTGATATCCAGTCGGCTCTGGGCCCAGCAGCCGCTCTGACTCACGGGACACCTGGGGGCAGAGCAAGGACAGCACCTTTCTCAGTCATACTGCCTGACAACTGAAACCCCAACACCCATCTGACTTTTCCCCTCGTTTCATACCACCAGCTCATCAAATTACGCTGTTCTAAGTCAGCATTGTTGCTTTAATGAACAACCCTGTTGCTCCTCCTCACTCGGCTGCAGTGGAGACAACAGCTTGGAACAGGTATGAGAGGAAGCTGGGCAGTGACATCACAGCCACTCCATGCTGCATTTCTGTTGCCACTGAGTTATTTCAGGTGAAGCCTGATGACACAGCAGTCTACATTACTATGTCTGCACAACTAAACATAGATTGTCTTCAAATAAACTGTAAGATATGGATTGTTACACCTGGAGCACATTTGTTAACACACGTAACAGCTGGGTGTATGAAAGGTATGTTTGAGCTGGACCCGTAAGGGAGAGGAGAAACGTATGCATTCTCAGACCTGCTTCCTTACAGACAGTCACTCCTGTGTCTGACTGAAAGACCTCAACAAGGAGGCATAATGCAGAAGAGTGATCCTTACGAAATCCCCCTGAGTGCCATTACATGCCCTGCAAAGAGCAGATGGATGCATGGCACCCAAAGAAATAAAGGCAATATATTTTATTTTTGGCAGCACAGAGGTACAGTTTTAGGGCAAAAACTGTACCACTTGAAATATCATCGGGAGAAGAAGGGAAAGCGACCAGTGCTCTATTTAACTGCAACAAACGCAGTCATTCATTTTCCCTTTAGTGATTTATAATTATCAGCCTCAGTAAAGTTCAGCAATGACAGGAGGCGCCTCTCGTGGCAGACACACCCTATTCTGACTTTTTGGGTATCATCAGAGACAGCACACTGCTGCGATGCATGAATCTTTTCGTGGTGAATGTTAGCATGAAGTGAAACACACAAAGGGAGTGAGTTGTGAGGGGACGCCTGGGGTCTTCACTACTTCTTCCCAATGAACCCAGACTGAAAAATACCCTAAATGTTCATCCTCACATCTTCCTGCAGCATCAACAACAACAAAAAGGACAAACTGTAGAGCTTGTGTGCTTTTCTTTACCAATGCGTTTTTCTGCACCATGCCAGTCTGTGTCTATACTTCCTTATACGTTGCTCTCTGTTTCACAGGAACCCACAGTAGTGTGCACTGAGGCATAGGAAGAAGTGACTGTCTTACAGCTGTGCTGACCTCGAGCATGTAGGCTCAGACACATACAAAAGCATGCAGACACAGTTGCATATGTTTCCACATTCTAAAACTGTCAGCCTTGTATCAAAAACACAAGTGGCCATAAAGCTTTTAATTTGACTTTCTTTACGCTACATTTAACTGGTGGAATTACCCTTTTATTTGAAAATCTGTAGTGACAAGTTAGTCTCATTACATAACTAATTCAAGATGTATATTAAAACATCTTGCAAGGTTAGATCCTGCAAACAATCTAACCTTGCGATCTATATATAAATAATTTCTCTTATACAGTTAACATGGTCTCTGTACTTATCTAATGAACATGATGAGCATCACTGCACAAAATAAAATAACAGCTACCATAACAACTGAGAGTTAAACAACATTAATCTAAAATGATAGGCCCATTATACCCCGGCATGTTAACCGTAACAAGTTTACTGCTAATGAAATTTTTGCTTCTCCTCAAACCCCAACAGAGTAAGATGGTCAAACTTGCTGTCCCTCGCCAGCACTACTGTTGAGCAATGCAGAAGATGATTAACGACTATGGGCAGTTAGCTGGCCCCTTTTCATTTTTGCTGTTAAAAATACATTGAAGAAGGACTTGACCTCCAGAAGGTAGACAGAAAGAACAGGGCAATTCAGCAGATGTGATGAAGAGCACCTGCAGCTGTGGGACAGATGTAATGTGGTTTGGAGTAGGGAGGTCCTTTCAGTTCTGCAAAATACAAACAAAAACAATAAAAAAGGGAAAAATCATATACTGACAAATCAGTGAAGTGTAAAAACTGCTTAATACTTTCATCATCATGTGCGATGATAGTACATGTTTAAAATATTGTAAAACTAGCTGCTCTCTCACAGTGCTCTGTTTACCATTTTTTAGTTGAGTAGAGCATTCAAATCATCTTTTAAAAAAGCAAGATATTTATAGTTTGTTGCTTTTTTGCCCAAGTAACATTTCATCATTCTGGAGATGACATTCATTTTCAAACCAGATTTTTCAACCCTCAATTATGCAAAGTCACCTTCATTAGCACTTCTGTGCTTTATTCAAAGTAGCGCAAAGTGTAAGTAATGAGTTTTTACCATGCGCTCTGGTTCACACACTGTAATTCCCTTTTTGTCATGGGAAATAAAAATATTGGGTCAAATGAAAACCCTCAAGGAAGCTTTTTGGTGCTTTCCAGGCCTACTTCAGTTATTGACACATGGATTGTTCCTGCATAAAGCATGAGAAAAGAAAATGACCATGTAAACTGCTGACCTAACATTTTTTGTTTTCTTTTTGCTCTTAGTAACCATGAATTGTGTGCATGTACTGTAAACATTTAAATGATAGATATCCTTCTTGTCACAACTGTACATAAATTATATCATGAACAGGATAAATTAGTAATACTTTAGTATGATCTTATTATTAGAGATTTGGTTGCAATTTGTTGATTTTCTTGTAAAGACAGATTCAGTTGCTTTCCCGTACCCCCCCCCCCCTCCCCCAGAGTAATATTATCTCAATGAAAAATTAATTTATCTATTAGTCAGACTTCCCAAATTTCATAAATTCAAAATCTTGTCTATAAGAAAAACTAACCTGTACTGCCATCTCCAAATGGTGTTTTCTCCCTCCTAATAGTAATAATTTCTTTGATCCACCAGATGGCAGAAGTGAGCTATTATTCAGAACTGTAAATGCACAGAGCTTAAAATTAAGTATGAGTAACCCTATGGTGTTACAAACGATACTTACTCCAGTAAAAATAAAAATAGATGGTTTTAGATGATTTGTCCTAACCAACAGATTAGGTTTTTGATGCCTTACTTGATAATTTACTTAAGGAAGGCATATACAGTATATCATAGTTCTCTCATTTTAGTAAAGACAATATATTTGTTCTCCTTTTTAAGTCCTGAAACAAAAGATAAATCTGCAACAGAACATTCAACTGTAACTCAAGAATCTATGAAATATATTGTTTTAATGCATGCCACAAGCCATTATGACTCATGAGAGAACACATAGTGAAATCATTACTTCACAGACTGCTTTAAGTTGTACTGTTTGTTTGTGTTCAGCTCTCAGTTTTAAAGCCTGTGCCTGTATGTCTTCTGATGTAGATGAAAAGGTGGCTGACGTCAAATCAAGTTGGCATGCCAACTCAGAGATCTGAGGAGCAGAGATGAAGAAAAAGACGGTTGATCCTCTTTTCCTATTCCCACACATGCCACAGAATTATTTATTCTAAATAAGAGCAATAAATGGATTAACAGAGAGACCTTTTCTTCTTGAAATATCTTACTGTTTAGCAGGGAACCATTTTGAACAAATTCATGTCTAATTTCCTAAGCAGAGATTTTACATCCCACACTTATTGCAAACAAGAAAAAAGGGAAATTTGGGGAAAAAAAGTTAATGAAGTTTGCACATTACTGGGTTAAGTAGTTGTGTAGTAATAATTTTAATCAACATCATCATCATCATCATCATCATCATCATCATCATTACTACTGTGAAATCAATGCAATGCAACTAATATTGGAGTAAATATTATAAACTGTTTTTAAACTTCTAAAGTAAAGCTTATCTCATGACAGGAAGTTAATTAACTTTTGAGTTAAAACATTTAATTGCTGGTCCACTTCCACTATTTCCATTCTGGTCACAATTTCCCTCTTGTTTAAATTATTTTTTTCTTTATTTATGGAAAGGTATTTATGATTCTTCTTTCATGGGACTGGAGCAATTGTATTTGGAAAAGCATGATCAGAGGCAATGGACTGGTCTGCCATTATCTAGCCAGTTTTTTTGTTTTGTTTGTTTGTTTGTTTTTTTGTGAAATGTCCCTAGAACAATAATATAAGCATGCAGTTGTACATGTCTCTATCCACATTTTTGTACCTCACTGGTGCAATGGAGTAAAAACAAAATAATGTAAGTTCATTGTCACTGAATTTCGCAAAAGAATTTAAAATACAAAAATGCACTTAAAATAAATTGCATCTTTACACCTACTATGGCAAAAATGGGAAATTATTTGGGGAAACTCACACAATACCATGAAAACATTAGACGGGGGTTGCCCAGGAAACCACCGTCGTCATGGAGACTGCATCACAAGGCGGAACTTGCTGAACGTTCTGCCTCCTTTCATCCACGCTGTATGTCATCACTGCAGCACATGACCACAAACACATTAGTCTGTGCTTATTTATTTATTTTAACCCAATCTTCTTTTTCGCGCGATTTAAAGTGCTATTAACAAGCAGAACCACGATCTCTTAATTTCTGTTTTTATTCAATATAGGTTATATAAGTATTTCTGAATGAAAATACAGCTTTTAATTAACAATAAGCATTTTCCCTCTCCACCTCTAAACAAGGCGGCAGAGTCCAACACGTGGACAGCTTCTGATATTAGATATAACCTAAACAGACATTCGGCTACATATATTACCATAATATATTAACATTTCTGGACAACGGAACTGGTCTTTCCACGAAGCACGACACGCTGTTTTTTTTATGGGCTGGCAGGAGTAAATGCTACACGTGTATCCCAACACGGACAACACTGCAATTATAACACCAAGATATGTAGGCATCGTGTGGCGTTGTACACTAAAATATATCTGTTTTAACAACACACTTCTTACTTTGCCAGCGGCTTATAAATAGATTGTACAGCCAGTTAGATCTCTTAGGCCCATTAAGGTTTGTTAAAACGGACATCTACAGCGTTCAGCCACAGATATGGACTGACACATCACGACTGGCTATACATCAACATTACAAGAATAGAGCTAACATTTCTTTATGGTTCATAAATGATCCATTATGGGGCCCCTTTACACGTCTGTGAAGATCTTTTTGATGTTCACGCAGTTCTGATTGGTCTCTGTTGTAAAGTTTGGCTGCTTGAACGCACTGTTGATGCCTTCTACAATAACCATATACTCTGATTTGCTGAGGGAAGAGGAGCTGCACGACTTTCTCTGCTCGTCGGAGGGGAGGTGCTCGAAGCTGCCCGTGTTAAGGTACTGCTGGTGCTCCTCTCCGTCCGTCTCCCGGTGGTAAAAGTAGTTGAAATTCGATACAATCACTGGCACGGGTAAGGCAATAGTCAACACGCCCGCTATTGCGCAAAGCGACCCCACTATTTTGCCACCAATAGTGACCGGATGCATGTCCCCGTATCCGACTGTGGTCATTGTGACAACTGCCCACCAGAACGCGTCTGGAATGCTGGTGAAGCTCGACGTGGGGTCATCTGCTTCTGCAAAGTAAACAGCGCTGGAGAAGAGGATGACTCCGATGAAGAGAAAAAAGATGAGCAAGCCCAGCTCCCTCATGCTGGCCTTGAGCGTCTGTCCCAAAATCTGGAGTCCCTTAGAGTGTCGTGAGAGCTTAAAAATGCGAAAGACTCTTACCAGTCTGATCACCCTCAGGATTGCGAGGGACATCGCCTGCTGACCGCCGTTTGTTTGGCTCTCGGCCAGCTCTGTCCCGAGAGTGATAAAGTAAGGAATTATGGCGACAATGTCAATGATATTCATGATGTTTTTGGAGAAAGTGGTTTTGCTGGGGCAGGCAAAAAACCTGACCAGTAACTCAAAAGAGAACCATATAATACACAGTGTTTCTATGACAAAGAATGGGTCTGTGAAGGGGTTTGGCACATTTGGAGCAGTGCCATTCACTGTGGGTGCCACTGTGGATATGTCTTTTTCATCCCGAAATTCAGGCAGAGTCTCCATGCAGAAAATAACGATTGAAATTAGGATCACAAGCACTGAAACGATGGCTATTCCCCTTGCAGGTCCAGAGCTTTCAGGATACTCAAACAAAAGCCAAAGCTGCTTTTGGAAATCATTTTTGGGCAGTACACGCTCCTCCTCCTTAATAAACCCTTCATCCTCACGGAATTTCTCCATGGCCTCCTCCCCAAGCTGGTAAAACCGAATCTCCTCTGAGAAAACATCAATGGGGACGTTAACAGGTCTCCGAATGCGCCCTCCTGACTGGTAGTAATACAAGATAGCATCAAAGCTGGGTCTGTTTCTGTCGAAGAAGTACTCATTCCTGAGTGGGTCAAAGTAGCGCATCCTTTTCCTCGGGTCCCCGAGCAGCGTGTTTGGAAACTGGTTGAAAGTTTTGAGTTGCGTCTCGAAGCGTAAACCCGAGATGTTGATGACCACCCTCTCGCAGCATCCCTGGCGGCTGCGCTCATATCGATCCACAGCCAGGTGAGGCGCCGAGAGCACGGCCGACTCCTCCAGCATGTTTTCCACCGTCATGACGTCCCTCTGCACCTCTCCATAACCCCCCTTCTCAACCGCGATCGTGCCGTTGTGTTCGGCTGAAGAAGGCGACTGGACAGCGCTGGGAGTGTGATCGTCCATACAGGTGTTTTTTTTTCTTTTTTTCTTTTTGTTTGGAAAGGCAGAGTGCGCCGCGTCACTCCCAGCCAAAGCTCACAGCTTTGGAGAGCTGAAGCGGACGCCACTTACATGCCTCCTAACCATCAACAGTCTCTGCGAATTCACAGGGTGAAGCGCAGCACTCCCTTCTGCTTTTCCCCTCTTTTCCAACACACCAACACCCGCCCACGGCGCGCATATGTCTGACATACGTCCACCACCCGCCCAATCGGAAATTAACTTGACACTTAAGGCTGAGCAGTAACCCTTCTGTCTTATTCATACTGGGTTCATAAAAAGTTCGTTTTTAAATAATCCACATGGTGTCTTTGTCACTTTGCGTGGGAATGACAGGTTAAAGCAAGCTGAGCTATTTTTTTTTTCTTTTTGTTTTATTTGATTGTTTTCTGTCAAAAACTCAAACGCCTGCTGTTTCATGACAAAGAAACATAGCAACACGAATGTGTTGTCATGTTTCACAATAAAATCTAAAGTCTGTTTTGACAAACTGATGTCGTGTTTGTGTTAGAAAACCAAGGGAATCTGATCAAATTTTTTTATGAATCAAATGAAAACAAAGTTTCCACAAAAGCCAAAGTGTTTGTCTTTCAGCATGTATAATAGCCTCCCAGCATTTATTTTGTTTCGCTTGTTGTTGAGGGGGTGTTGCTCTCCATGGTGCTGAAAACAAACCCACACCCGCCTGTAAATCAATTCGCGCTGCTGTAAGTGGAACTGTGGGCTCAGCGCATGCCTGTGTTGGTCTAAACGTGACACCCGCTACATTTCTAAAGCAGCGGCAAACAAGAAAATACGTCACATCATTTCAACTCAAAAAGAAAATAGCAAAAACACTCGACACTCGTGTGTTCTGCCCCAAAGAAGCATGAAAAGTGAGCGCTTCAGTGAAAATGTATGTTTTACAGAGAGCATCTTCATCAAGAGAGTTTCTCAGTAGTTTCATGCACTCAAGAATGCAGATTGTGCTCTATTGTGATTTGATTGGATACATTTAATAATCTCTTCTCTCCTAATTTAACCATATCCAGTACTTGATGAACATACTAATAAATGTGCCTGTCTATGGACCATTAATATGAATACATGGCGTGTAAAGTCTTTAGCTTCCATCTTAATAAAACATTGTGGAGCTAAATAATCCAAAACAGTTTTATTCCAGTGTATAAAACCAAGTATAATCTTGACCTGAAAAATTAAAAGATCAATTTTTAGAATTCCATAGAATGCTAACACGCCTGTGGCCTTTTGTTGTCAAATTTCCACAATAAACCTCAATGTATTTTATCTAGATTTTATATGGAAGACGAACAAAATTAGGACAAATTCATGAAGTGCAAGGAACTTGATTCATGATTTTCAAAATTGTTCATAAATAAAAATATGAAAAACTGTGCTTCAATTATGTATGCAGCTTCTATACCCAATAAATGAAAGCTATCACCTTCAGAATGTGCTCAACTGCTATACTAGACACCACCTGTTTGTAATTTAATTCGACTGAATAAGGAGAGAAGTAATGTAAGAAGCATCCAGCACACCCGTGGTACTTCTTGAGAAGTATAAGAGCACAACTCAAGTGAGAAAATCCATTGACAAACAGTAATTCATGTAAATGTGGCCTTTATCGAAGAGTGAAAAGAAGATATGCTGTGATACGCTGTTAAAGGAAAGCCACAGTCAGTTTTTTTTTTTTTTTTTTTTTTTTTTTTTTTTTTTTTTTTTTTTACTTTTGCCCTAAATCAAGGGTAATGCTCAAAAAGAATCCACAAGAGGCTGCAAAATACTTGAAACTGGGATAAAAGTTTCTCTTCCAACAGGACAACTAGCTTAAACATAGATCTACAACTTCAGTGGAGATGTGTCAGTAAAAACACATTCATCTTTTAACGCCCAAAGTCAAGATCTAAATCAAATTAAAGACTTTACTGTTGCTGTTTACAAATGCACTCCAATCAATTTGATTAATCTTGAGCTGTGATAAAAAATAAAAATAAAAACTTTATTTTTTCCCAGATGCACAAAGCCAGTTGAGAAGTAGCTGCTTCTGTAAAAGCAGAAAAAAGCTGGTTCTACAAAGTATTGATGCATGGGGTTATAATGTAGGTCCATACATATGTCAGGTTCCCTCCAAATCACAAGGTTGGGCTGCTTTGTTTTGGCACACCACATAAAATCCCACTAAAATATAATGATGTCTGTGGCTGTAATGTAACAAAAACATTCAGTGAATGCCAGTACTTTATGATAATTTAACAACTTTCAACAACTTTGTACTTATCTGTGCAAATAGTGGAATATGATCAGGTAAAACAATATACAACACAGAGTTGTTACAAATATTAAATGGAGTTATAGATGTAGAATAAATGTGGGATAAATGAAAAGCATGAACTTATATATCACCGACTTGTAAGAGAAAGAAACACGTAGCGATTGATGAATATCGGTATCACTGCATTTTCATCACATTTAAGAATCATTGTTATCAGGAGCAGGCAATGCAAAAATAGGCTTTTGCACCACTTCACACTGTAATAACTTTTCCCTTTTCACCACTGTGTCTGTGTATTATCATGGAAGTGACAAACAGAACTGCCTTTTTCTGAGCCTATTTTTAAATAGT
The DNA here is from genome assembly GCF_000485575.1 of Poecilia formosa. Lineage (NCBI taxonomy): Eukaryota > Metazoa > Chordata > Actinopteri > Cyprinodontiformes > Poeciliidae > Poecilia > Poecilia formosa. Next base: position 1,003,334 of record NW_006799957.1, on the reverse strand, counting down.
GATTCCCCCTCCATCTCTCTTCATGATAAACAGTGTTTGCACTCCAGTTTTGTCTCTGTCTTGTCTCCGCACTGCAACCCGACAGTGAGGTGACCTTTCTGTGCTCAGTTAGATCTTGTAGGTCTTTTGTTATTAGCCACACAGACCTAAACTCCGCCTCTTCCCAATTCATTCTCATTAATGATACTGCAACATCTAAAGGGCATTTTGTACCACATAATCTTGATGCAGTCCCCCCCAAACAGTTGAATTAGTTTACAGAGTAAAGCTGGTAATTTTTCTTTCCGTTATCAAAAAATACATTGAAGTACAAACATTTTTACTACTGTTATAAAAAAGTTCAGACCTTTTAAGGGTAGAAAAATAGATGTGCTAAAAGTTTGTTTTCACTAGTTTTCAATTTGTCATTTGTTAATTAGCTGTGCTTTAAAATCTTTAAATCAGGTGAAAATATTAAATACCCAAACAAAAATAAAGCTATGGTGTTCTCTGGTCTGTATACTGCCATGAAAATTTCTAATTTACTATAAAATTATTTTTTTAAATGATGTTGATATGAACTATCTCAATCTCTAAAATAAGTACAGTTAGTGCAACAGCTTGTAGTTTTGGAAAGTTTACAGGTTTCCTATGTAATAAAAAAAATTAAATTGCAAACCAAATTAAGGTCCCTGCAACATCTTTAGTAATACAAATGAAACATTGCAGGCATAGTTTGTAGAAGGAAATAAATTATATCAACTTTCTTTACAAACTGATTCATACTAGCTTGTAGTGACAATTTATTTTCTTTCTACATAATTATTAATCATGCTCCCTGTTTTTTAACGTATTGATTTAAGTCAACATTGTTATCAAACCCTGTTGATAGTCACCTCAGACTGTGCCTGTTATCTTCAGATTTACAAAGAATATTCTTTAGACAGGAATAAACTGTTTACAAGACACATATAGATAAGTATAGTGTAGATTAAAGTCGTTGTTCCCAAGGATTTGATGATGCTTAATGTGATCCCTGTCAAGACAAATTCACTCACAGCTGAGTGATAATGGCACATAAATCAAATTCAGTTATTTAGAAATAAAACTTGCAGTGAGGGAATAGTGCCACTACAAACAACCTCTGCGTGGTTGCAAATCAGTGTGCATGGAAAGTTTTGTCTGTGCTCTCATCACCATGGCAACAAAACATCAAGTGTTTTGTAAAAAGAAAAGGAGTTCAATTGAAGAAGTTATATAATGTCCAGACCAACTCGTGCAGCAGTAAGAAGACTGGAAACAATTATTCACGTTCCTGCTGAGATATGAACATGTTACGCATCAAGAATAAAAAGATGATTTGTGAGTGTGTGTCTGCGTGTATTTGTGTTTGCGTGTTTTGGCTCCAAGGACTCTAATCAAAACCAGAAGAATTGGCTCGACAAGAAAGAACAGATATTAAAGCGAAGACCTTGGACAAGGTAGACACTTTTATTTTATAACAACTCACATTTGAGTGTGTCTGGCTGTGCACTCTTTCTCTTTTATTCCCATGTTCTTTAGCTAAATTCACTTTTTAAACATAATAGTTGAGATTACTGAGTTTCAAACGACCTTCCATCATATAAGAAGTGTGCTTTAACCTGTTGGAAGAATCCAATCTGAATGTCTGAAAAGATATTTGGAGAAAATTGTGTTTTGATTTCTCTGTAAGATGAACCTAAAAATGACAGGTCAATAAAAACAAGCAACAATAATCTCCATAATGTTTCTATATGAAACAAATAAGACAAAGAGAATAAACAAAAAAGGACAACACAAAAATACCTTCTGACCTTGTGGACTCATGGTTATGTCCAGTCTCACATGCATTTATTAATTCTTAATAGCATTCTGATTACACAAGGTCATTTATTCTGTTTTCCCATTAATTTGCAGATTATTTAACTCTAGAAAAAACAGACCAAATACTTGTCCAAACCTCTGGAGCCAAATGCTGCAAAAGATTGACTTTTTATCAGTCTGGGATGTTAAAGAATGACCTACTAAACCTGTGAAGCTGTAATTTTTACTAACATTACAAATGGCATTGTGTCTCTGGTCTGAAAGGGGGTGAGGTCTTTTGAAAAAATAATCCCCTGCAAATGATCTGAACTGTAAGTTTCATTCTTCAGCCCTATAGATTGTGTCAAAGAAAAGGAAGACAGTTTCCATCTGCAGTGACAGAGACTGCACTTCTCTTAAACTAATGAGCCACTATTTTTTTGTTTTGTTTTGTTTTGTTTTGTTTTGTTTTGTTTTGTTTTGTTTTTTTTTTTGTTTTTTTTTTCTTTTCTGACTTCTGGGTCTGGCTTACAGGCAAATACTGGTGGATCAATAAAGCTGGATAGAGAAACCAGCACCTATCGATCAGCTGTGCATTGGCTGTGTTTCCTGCCAATGCAGAATCATTACAGTCTCACACTGTCCATTCTTAGCGCTGTCAGTGGTCAAAAGGAAAGCCAAGGTTATAAATAATGCAGCAACATTTCTCTGGAAGCCCAGATCCACCTTGTAAAAGGTGGGATTAAAGGAACGTTTTAAACTCTAATCTCTGCACCAGAAAGAAATTGTAATTTAATGCATTTAAAAACTTTATGTTATAATCAGTTCTATGAAATAAAAGGAAACAAAAATGTTGCATGATAGATTATTTCTCCAACATTTTGTTCTTCACCAAAATTACAACCATTGCACAAGATTTATTGTATAAATGTTCTTTTCCCCCCAATTCCACAGTGACTAAAAGAAATGTGTAATTTCATATGTATACCTCAGAGAACCAGAAGGTATAAATTACTAGAAAAGTGGCAATACATATATGGTCAACCTTAAAAACTAAATGCTATTATCTAGGCATTTTAAGTCACTGTTTTAATTGTTTAATTTCCACAAATCAATTTGTTTGAAGGGATTCACACATTTTTCCCAGAGATGGTTATTACATACAGGGTGCAGGTGATAACTACAGTAAATCGATAAGAAAGTAATTCCAAAATCATCATAACTAAGCTTTACCACCAACTTTGTTGTGTGTTGCATAATATTGGGATTTTTTATTGCTTTAAAAGATTTTGGCTGCTGAAAAAGAAATGCATCATTAGAAATAATGCAAAAATTGAACATGCACCAAGTCATCACTTACTTCAGCACTTATTCTGAGACCAAAATATAATTGCATCTATTTCTTAAAATATAACTTTTATGTTGTTTCAAAAATCTATACCATATGGAGAAACATGGATCACAAACATAATAAGTAGTTGTGCCATCCTTGTACAATGTACAAATGTTCTCTATTCTGTGCAGAGTTGTTTTTAATTGTTTTTAGACTGTTTTTAGTCTGTTTAAGGTCACAACAAGAACAAGTCAATTGAATTTAAGTTAAATCATTTTTGTAATGAATAACCTAAGTTTGATTGACCTTGTGGAAACAAATGGATGGCCACACACTCTTTTTTATCGATTTTTAGACAGAGAGCTGAATTTATGTTTCTGGCATTTTCAGACTGTCATCCAAGTCCTAAGGTATGATGTTCACTTTCTGAATTGTACGCCAACTACAATCAGACACTGTCCTTCCAAAGACTTTCACTTTTGAAATATTTTCTGAAATCACATTGCTTACAATCAAATTGTAATTTTGTGAAATGTGAATATTTTGTGATACCTGGTTTATTAACTTATGTATGCTGATTTAATCAAGAATATTTCAAGTTGCTAAATGAACACGTAAAGAAAAGAGACATTCTGTGTAAATTACCTGAAACATTTTTAATTTGATGTCAGACTGGCTGAATTTGTTTTGGTGAAAGAACATGTTCTAAAATAGTTCATTGTGATAAATGGTGGAAATGTTCTGTGCACTGAGGCTAAGATTTTAGATCTGACACGCTGTTTGCTTTAGTAAGTTTGTCTTATCACCAAGGAAAGGCAAGAAGCTGCTGTGAAAGTGATGAATAAAATAAGTTTGACTTTTATAAAAGACAGCAAGGAAATAAAACTCTGCTTTTCATCACCTCTGAAATGTATTTTACACCATGGGATGGGATGAAGTCTTCGTCTTTATCCCATGCAAGTGAAATGTTTGTACTGAATCTAAATCCCTTGCATGCCGAATAATAAGTAACTTATTATCATGATGTGACCTTTAACATTGACTGTGTCAAATATGAATTTTTATCAAGATGCGACTCATTGTTTGCACTGGATTCAGAGTTCTTAGCAAAGAAAACACACATGCCATCCAGAATGAAACAGAATGTCATACAAGTATAAAGAAATATTGCACTAGATGTGGCATGAGACATGATCAATGTGCTGCTACTAATCCGTACAGCATCCTTGTAATGAAATGTGAAGGTCATAAGCATGGAGGAGGCCATATGTTGATGAAGAGGTCCAGGGTTCTGGATTAGAGATCCCTGGAGAGAACACACTCCCTGACCTTGGCATGATATGCTGTCAGGTATTGGTGAAGATTTGTACAAGGACACCATTCATTCACCTTTGCATTAGAGGTTTATTTTTTCCATAGCTACTTCCAGACCACTTTAAAGTGGCTCTCAAAAGTGTGCACAGTGTTGTTGTTAGTAAGATTTTTCTGAGCTAGAAAAAAGGAGGCTTTGATAAATCAGTTGATTTTTTCCCCACATATAATGTAACATGCAATTAAAATAAATGCTTTGTTGAAACACACTTGAAACCTGAGATAATGTTCAGCTGTCTCAATAGGACTTGCTATAGATTTCAAGCCAATTACAAAGGATCAAAAGGATCTCTTTGTAGAAAGGTATCAATCAGGAGAAGACCACAAAAAAATCAGAAATCTATGTACACCATGGCCCAGTGAAGGTAATCACCTATAAGTGGAAATAATTAAGAAAACAGGAAAAAACTACAGATTGTGAGACTGAAACTGAAACTGGTATGGGAAGTCGACATCAGCAATGAAAGAGCTGCAAGAATTTCTGCTAAGTTGGTTGTGAATGTGATCTACATGTGACATGTGTTCTTGATAGCCTGGAGAGAGACAGTTATTTTCTCAGGTCATTTTTTGAAAACTAGACATGTTTTTAACTTCAAGTTGTATCTTGCTGTTGGGTATTTGGTATGTATGGTGTTTTATTATCACCAAATAATAAAAGATCATGCCTTCAATGAAGGTGTCATGTGAGGTTACAGTTCTTCAAGTCAAGTTAAAGTCAAGAGGAATAAAGATATGAATAGTGACAAATCTACCCAAAACTTTAAATTTTCTGTGAGGAAGCTAAAAAGGAGTTTTATTTTATTTTGTTTATCTTAATTTAGTTCAACAATGGCACATGCAAAGTGAAGAGAAAACTGCAGCCTTCATGAAATTTTTCCCTCCAGCTCTTCTGTCCATACCTTTCTCAAATATCTTGTGTTAAGAACTAATAACTTAACACGCACACACACACACACACACACACACGCACACGCACACACATATATATTTTTTATTTTTCATTAGTTACCATTTTTATGACCTTTTACATAAAACATCCTCCTGAGTTTTTTTCTTCTGCAAATTATCAAGCTTGCACCTCCATGCAGATGCCAGTGTGAGAGACGTCTTTGAAGTGTGAGCCACAGTTTGCAAGAAGCAGATGGGCTGACGAATGTAACTCTTGACTGCTTCTGTATGTGCATCAGGCTGCCAAATCGCAGCAAGCGATGGCAGAAAGGCTCATGTGGGAATGTGACACACAGCAGCAGAAAAGTCACCAGAATGCAGACAAGTGAGATATTGGTTGAAATACCAAATCACAACAAAACAACACCAGACATATGTTTTTCTTTTTACTTTTGTCTAAACTGAATATGAAAAGAAATTACATTTGTTAGAACAATGTAATCCCTGAGAGGTACAACGACTATTTCTGGAAACTCACATGCTTAGCTGTGAAGCATATGCACAAGGATTTGCTTAGCTATGATTATTAATAATGACATTATTTTAATCTACACAATGCATGTCATTAAAGCTGATTTTGCATATTTCTCAAAGCTGATTCCATCAAACTTGATAACTCACAATACTAACAGCTACTTTTAAGAAGCCTCATAGCATCTTTGCTACTTACCACAGAAATCAAGACTGGAAAATTATTTTAAATCTTCATTCCCTTTTTAACAATTGTTGCATTGAAAAAAACCTTATGAAAGCTGAGTACCTGACTAACTACAATTATTCATTTTCATTTGAATTTCCCAAGATCCCATTTTTACATTTTATGATAACAACAAAAAGCTATTGATACTGTCACAGAGTTTTTTTTTTTTTTTTAAATAAAACATTTGCAGTATGATCCACTTCTGCCAAGAAAATTACTTAGTTTATTGCTACACTTTGATGATGTTCAGTCTGTCTCCATGAAGTTTTACTCACCTCAACTTGCTTAATGCTTGATGTGAAATGCTTATCCTAGCATCACTGTATTGATTCAAGAACAGGAGAAGACTTTTTAACAGAAGTTTTCTGGGGGCTTTACAGTGATTACCATTTTTAAGTCTAATTAATCATATAAAGGTTATATGTGTTTTAGAAAAATGGAACTTTGTGATCTAGACACAGAGCCATGCATAAATCTACAGAGCAGTCTGCAGTCTTACCTTCAACACAACAATTGATACTTGAGGTAAAGATAAGACGGTGTAGAAGAAGAAAGCATGTCAATATACATTGTTACATTTGTAGATATGTTTATAACTTCTTTCATCATATTTTAATTAATATGTTGTAGATAAAACAAACTGTACCTAGTTTTTAGAAACCATGTTTGTTAAATTTTGCTATGCTAATGTCTTAACACTTGTTCACTCTGCAGTGTTTGACTAAGCGCTGTACACAGCATATAGTCAAGTCTAACTAATTTCAGTGAGCAGACAGATGGTGACATTGCTTTGATGGTATTTAGACACGCCTTGTAGTAACTATGGCAACTCCTGTTAAAAAAAGGAGGGGATTCCTACTCTTCTGTGATGCAATGGGAATTTAGTCACCCTGTACATTACTGAGAAACACTGAGATTAAATCTCACTGTTAGTAGCTCAATACATATGGACTAAGAATGCTTCAACATGTAATTTACATAGAGGAACAATACATGCATAAAGTAAAGCTTTTTCATGTGCAAAGGAGATATGCAAAGCATGACTACTTTCTTGGTTTGAGCATTTGCTGTGGGAAATATCGGCACCCCTATATGTTTTAAGTAGGTCACTCAGAAGCGATACAGAAAAGTAACAACAGATTTGTCACCATATCTAAGTTAAACACAAATAACCTCCCTTTCATTAATGAGGATGAACTGTCTGTTAGAAATGTTTTCCAATCAAATACTCGTTCAGAGACCCCAGAAGACGAGACTCTTATTATTTTCCTGCTGCTTGATTTACTGCCTCTGATTCAAGACATTGACAGAAACATCAATTATTCCAACCTGAAGCCTGCTGTGAAATGAGAGAGGGGTGGATACATTTTATTTCTCCCAGGGAAAAGGGCATTTACTAACGGACATTTTATCACCTCCTGAGATTCACAGAAACTAACTGTTAGCCAGATTGACTACTGAATCACAGGTTCATAGATCATACATCGGTGTGCACTACTTCTGTGAACATTGTCTTTCTTCACTTTCATGTTTTACAACAAACTGTCAGTAAGATAAGCACTTTCAAACGCCTTCTTACTGAAAGGTGCTACACAAATTTGATTGATTGATTGATTGATTGATTGATTGATTGATTGATTGATTGATTGATTGATTGATTGATTGATTGATTGATTGATTGATTGAAAAGGGGAATGCAAACAACAGGAGTGCTAAATTAGAAAATTCAGCCCATAAAATAATTATATCTATCCATCTGCTTTTCCTCATTCTCTCCTAAGCATCAATTAGCCTTTCATTCTATGAATTTAACAAAAAATACCAATTTCTACAAATATTGAAAAATGGTGCTTTAACATTTTATTGGATGGATTCTCCAGTAAATTGGTACCATATTTCTCACAAAACATACTGTATATCACTATAGTTCTATCAGTTTTTCACACCACAAAAATTCCTTTTCATTGTGATTTTTAACTTCACTTTTAACTGTTGTCATATGGGATGACAGAATAGTCATCCCATATGACTGATGTGATACTTTGTGAACCTAACCATTTAATTATCTGGATATTATATCAACCAGTTAATCAAAGGAAAGACACACAGCATAGAACATCCACTGTTCTCTGGTGAAATGGAGGAGTATTGGAGTGGCTCAGTGTTAGTTCGGTCTTTCACTTGAACAAATGTTCCTCTAACATCCATTACTGCTGACTTGGAAGAGTATCAGAAATGTGAAGGGCGTACATTTCTTTTATTCATCATTAGTTAGAGCTCTTAGCTGCAATAAAAAGAAACACTGAAACAGGCTTAAGACACGTTAAACTTTTTCTTATCGGGAGATCCAAATTAAAGTAAAAACACCATGAACATCCAAAGGGAAAAGTTACACCTGGGAGTCATTAAAAAACCTTAACTTACTTTTTTGTTTGCTGGAAATTTTTGGTTTGCCTCACAGAAAAGTGTTCTGGATTTAATTACTTTATTGTATGAGTTTTGTACCTTTTTTACTACCTTTCAGACACTCTGGCTTCCTTCCACTATTCAAAAACACGCATGTCACTCTAAATTGCCTTATGGTGTGTCAACCAGCAGTCCCCATTATACAGCATTAAACAGTTTCTGACCAGTTTTGTCACCAAAGATTCAAGGAGCAATTACTTTCTCACATCGGGTCTTGTTTCATAAATAAAACCATCACTTTGGTTGTTCAGTTATACAATGCATTGCTGGAATGGTTTGTATGCCAACTTGCATATATATACATACTTGAATGGTTCCTCATACTAATATTTTTAACATGCACATGCCTGCATGCACATTCACAAGCCTCCCCACACACACCCAGCCACACACACGCATACATGCATGCATGAAAACTGCTGCAACAAATCAAGGACAGCAGTGACAGCATTCTCACGTGGTTCTGTGTTTCAGGACCATTGCCTGGCATTGGTTTGCATTCATATATTTACCGATAACACTGTGACAGGCTAACTGGGGTAATGATTCAGGTCAATAGAGATGACAGAGACTGGGCACAGCTGTGGGAAAATACCCAATGAAAAGCACATCCAGTGTCCACTCATAGATAGAAGCTATTATAAAACGGTGCCACAGTACAAAAAATAAATAAATAAATAAAAAGTACATAATGTGTTCAGGATGTTTAAGATATTATGTTATCTGCTTGACAACAGAGGTGTGTTTACAAGGTTTTTCACAAGAAGAAAAACAAAACAGTCATCCCATATCTGATACGTGTCATTACTAAAGTGCCTTTTATCTTATTTTCATCAATATACAGAGGCTGATATTCTCTGCGAATTACACCATGTAATTTACTGCCCTAAAAATTAAAAAAACATTACAATCAGGTCCAATCATGGAACACAGAGATAAGGTTCCCCTTGATTTATTTTTAATGCTAATGGACGAGCAATTCATCTTTTCTGAGACCCAAACAAAAGCAAACAAAGCAGAAAGCTGTCTGAGCGCCGACTTCAAAGCATGAGTCCTCATTAGACAAGTCACGCCTTTGAAGAGCGAGCTCTCCTTGGTGTAAAATAACAGATGGATCGGTGTGAAAGCTCTGTTTGTCACCCACTGGGGTTCGTGCAATATGAACACATTAACAGAAAACTCTGTTTTTAGCTTTGAACGAGACGTACACATACATCTGGAGCTAGGGACGAGCAAAGCAGAGTAGTAAGCATTACACTATTTCTGACCAGTAAAATCAATTCTACCAGTTGGCGCATTGCCGTAAATCTTGTGTAAGTCTGTTTACTGGCTCTCTCAAAAGGGTTTGCCACACACAAAACAACAGAAACTACATCTTCACTTCTTTTTGTTGTTTATATTCAAGCAGGCATCAGCGCAGGTTAACAGGTGACTGCTGGAGGAAGTTAGAAGAGCATCAGATGAAAACTCCTGTGAGGACTGCTTCCTAAGAAAGGTAAAGCCTTACAGGTTGTTTATGATTCATTTTCTGTCATGTCTTTTCAACATGGCAACCCTTTTGACAGAAAACTGTTGTTTCAAATAAATAAATAAATGTCTAGTTAATCTAATGCAATGTAAACAATCTGACAAAAGACAGGCCTATGTTTTAGAGTTTAACCTGTAAATCATTGTTTAAAGTTAGAACAAATCATTTGACTTTAATTTAAAAAATATTTTTATGCATATAAAACCAGACTACTTCTGAACCAGTGTGGAAGAAGAGACTCCATCCATCCATCCATTTTCTGAACACCCTTGTCCCTCAGTGGGGTCGGGAGGGGGAAGAAGAGACTGTTCTGGCTTATTATAAAGGTACCAGAACAGTATTTTCAAATTGGATGAAACAGCTGCATAATGCTAGAGGTCAAATCCAGGTGTTTTGACCTCTAGCACATTACACTATGTGTTGGTACGTTTTTTTCTAGATTATTAGTATCATAATTTAGGTAGATATTGCAAAATAATCTCACACAGACCCACAGCACTGAGTACAATTAAACACCTTTAGGAAAAGATAGGTGGATGTGTCACACTTTACAAAAATACCATGTCACAATATAACATAGGATGTCTTGTCAGTGGACGGTACAAATATCACAGGATGTGTCAGAGTGGGTGGGTGAGTTCATATCTGTAACAGTCTGCATTATGAGATTGTGACAGAAAGATAGCAGTGATGGACAGAGAGGTAACCCCTAAATCATCGTAATAGATGTAAAATATAAAAAGGAAGCTGCCTTCAGTCTCACCTAAATCACCAAGTAAAGCAGTGCCGCCCTTTAAAAGAAAACAAACCCATCTGCTTATCTACATGGTGCAGGAGGGAACACGTCAAACATGACATTGAGCTAGCTTCCCACTGAGCCTTTACACAGCTCTTAAACCACAAGGTTCAATCTTCCTGAGACTGCATAATGACGCTCACTCTCCCGGGTAAAGGGAATTCTTACACTTAGAGAGATTTAATGGTTCCTTTTGAACCCTAAAGAGATGTCCAATAGTCTTTTGGCAAATGGATGGTAAACATTTAATTTCATGCTTAAATTCAATTTAGTGTTATAGCAAAGATAATAATTAAATTTCTTTTTTAAAAAATATTGCATTAAATATATATTTTATAAAAACGTATTGTTCAAATTTTCTAAAATTACAACCAAAAATAAGATTTTTTTTTTTAAAACAAAATATCTAGAATCAACATTTATCCATCAGATGGATGTAGTGAACCAATCACTCAGACACACATAAATGGACTGACAATGTTTGTTGTCTTGAGCAAACACTGAGTGTGTTTGCCTGTGTCAGGCAATAATAGATTCATTTACAGGCGAGAGACAAGACTGTGGAGCACTCCGGTACAGATACAGTAATTCATGCACTGGGTGAAGACGGCTTAAAGTGACACATTTACACCAAAACATCCGCTCCGACTTTAAATGTGTCACGTTTGATTCCGCTCACATTTGTTCCCTCCGCACATCTCACTAAACAAACAAGTAGGAGATATTGGACACAGCTCATTCCACACCAGAGGGAGGTCTCAATCCTTCCTGTCGGTGCAATTGCCTTAGCTCAATGATTTATGAAAAGCAGAACAATCTGTGCACAGATGGGGCAGAGATATAAATATTCTGACCAGTCAGAAGGAAAACCTCTGCTCCTAGCTGGCTAGGTGTTCTAAAATAGACAGATGAAGAGAACTGGGGTGTGACAGTATAATTAATGTGTGGATAAACCTAAAAGCAAACCTGCAATTGTTTTTATTTGCTCTTATTCATCTTAACAACAAACTTTAATGCCTTAAAAGAAATTGTTTTTCTTGAGGTTAATATTTATGTTGTTTTAATGTACGGTGTTAGTTTTGCTCCATGTGTGATTCAGTTGTATGCGTAGCAATGCAGGAACAGCCGCCGTTGTTTACTACCAACACCTGATCCAGAAAGCAAATTGCTTTGCTAACACGTCACTGCATCTTTTTTTCTTCTTCTGATGTTTCCCAGGAGGATTGAAGGCAATTTTCTGTGATGAAAATCCCTTCAGAAGAAAACTGCTCATTACATGGCTCCATTGATTTAGACATCAAACCTGAGTCTGCATAGATTACAAATCAGACCAAAAGACTTGTTTTGATGATGTTATCAGAAAGCGATGGACACAATGCATGGCGACAAGTCTGTCTTAATAAAACATAGAGAAGCTGCTAGACAAGAGAAGCAGCATCAGAGGCTTTCTCATTTAAATTTGCAAACAAGTCTGGGGAAAATGCATCAGCTAGAAATGAGTGTTTGGGTAAAACAAAAAATATAAATAATGTGCAGAATATTGAGAAGCATTCAAATAATAAAAAGCATGTTACAAAAAGAGTTGGTGGAAATATTCTCTGCTCTCACTTGATCCAAATTTATTACAGGTTGCCCCCTTAGGACTACAGGAAATGGTTTTCAAGAATGGTGTTTGTGTGTCTCTAACCCAACATTATTAAAGTCCTAGTTGCCCCACTCAGCTTCACAGAGGCAACACAGCAGAAAACTGGAAAAATCGATCGAAGCTAGAGTCACAAGAGGTCAATGGGCCTGTAAACGGTACAACAATAAAATTACAACCATTTCACTTTAAAATGTTGGTACTGATAGCTTCAATGGAAAGTACATCTCTGAAGCATGTTACATTTGACACAACAGGATAAAACACCTTGTAGTTTTCTAGTGATCTAGATCTCCGTGCAGACTAAAAACTATGCAAGACTATCTATTACATGAGAATCAGTAGTCTGTAAAGCTGTTGGCTTTTTCCAGTCATAACTGTGACAATGTGATGCAGACCTACACTTTTTTTCCTGTCACCAACATACTCCGGTATTCCAGTCTTAAACTGTCATGAAGACAAAGTCTCTGGAGCCTTTGGGGCTTTAACTCTGTCTGCTCTGCTGCTTCGGCTGCTGCTGCCATTTTGTCTGCTGCCTGCCTCGCGATCTGATCTGGGCAATGTACTGAGATAGCTTAATTAACAAATAACTGTGAGTTTTCCTGTAGCCGACCTGTGCATCTGTTGTTGTTGTGCTTGCACAGTGCAAAGATCCCTGGGAGAACTAATTTGCCCTTTCTTCTAATGAGCAGTTGGACAGGCGTACCTGCCCTGCTGCTGCTCCTCTGGGGATACAAGCATCAAAAAACAGGGCGTGATATGTTAGAAATATTCTTTCAGTGGTACAAAAAGGAAGAAGATTTTGCACATTAATTAGAGTAAATTAGCATCCAAATGAAAACATTTCAACACGGACTTACATGGCACAAAACGTAACTGTCAGGAATTTTAATGATCACCAAAATAAAAGCTAAATGCTTTCTTTAATTTAAAAAAGAGGGATTTTTCTTTTGTTTGCTTGTTATTTTTATTATTTTAGAAATCAGGTATTTTGATAAATACATGCTTTTGTAAATATCTGCGCATCAATACAAACAGAAACAGTGTCACTGAGAATCCACCAGAGGGCAGCAGATGGATTTTTGCTCGATTTATATCACTGGCACTCTGGTCTCCCCAGTGCGGTATGTTTAACCATCTTGTTTCAATCAGCTGTAGTAAAGCTGGACTTAGACACCAGACTGATTGAAAATTATATTAAAAGCTTGTAAATTGTGTTTCTTAACTCTTTGATGTGTAAGACTGCCCTCTTATCCCACACCCCCATGCACCGCCCCATCAACCCTCCAATCCGAGATTGGAGATTTGCAAAAAAAAATGTTGTTGCTGTTGTTGGAGTAGCCTAAGAGCTACAAGAGTGTATATATGTATACACAAAGATAAGTGTTTAAGATAGTTGTAGAAGTCTTACAACTTGCATAACATTTAGTTTTTCAGTATTGGACAGGAACAGGGATCTGTTCTGTCTTGATAATATTTTCATGGACTTGATGCATGAAAATACTGGTTTCACAAGTATGCATCATTTTGCACATTGCTGTAAAGTGGAAGAAAAATGATAAAGAGTTTCAATTTTGATTCAAAATGCAAATTTTATAAGTGTGGCACTCATTTCTATTCAGCATAAAAAGTGAAGATGTGTTCATTATTCATGAATGCACTCTTCTTATGGTGAGAGAAAGTGATGACAGCATGGTGATGTTGGAATACTTTTCTTTATTAGGGGCAGTGAACTAATCAGAGTAGATGAAGCTAAATGCTTCATCTACTCTGTACATGTACATTTTTGAAAATCAAATTGAATGCTTCATTTACCTTCCACTTCACAGATTAGCCTTTTGAGGTCACCGCTTGGAAGAATGGTTTTCTTCCAGGCAATCCTGAAAGAAAACATATTAGAGATAAAAAATAAAAAAAACTTGGAACTGATGTTGAGATTCACCTTCTTGCAGAATAACAACCCCAAACATTAAGTTGGAGCTATGATGGAGTGGCATTTAATCAAAGCATGTCCAAATGCTACAATGGCATGGTCAAAATCTAAACCTAAAGCAAAATGAGAATCTGTCACTTGACTTGATGCTCTGGCTGAATGAGAGCTATTCTGTAAACAAAAATCTGCAGATTGTAAAGAGGATTTACACCAAATATTGTCCAAATCTAAATGATCCTCACAATCTTTTCATATTTTGGTGTGTATGTACATTTTTGAAATCAAATTGAATGCTTTATTTACCTTCCACTTCACAGTATCTCTACTTTCTGTTAGAGAATCACATTAAATCCACACACTGAAGTTTGGTGTTGTTGCTATGTGACAAAAAATTCAAATATTTGTATAGTTTTGCAAATCACAGTACATGGAACATGTATGTATAATTAACTTGCCTAATTTGCTGCACATTCCTTTATCAGGCACTCAGAGTCGCCATACATAAAACGTCTACTGTTCAACTTCTTGAGAGCATATTCTGACTGCTCTGATGGGAATTATGTGATACATACTGGACACATCTGGTGTCCAGATTGCTAAATATTTGGGACTCAACTTGCATGTTTAGTTTCCATGCCTTAAGTAGGCCTAATTTTGCTTTGATTCATGTAATCAGGTTAGGAGACTGAGAAAAAATTATAGGTATTGATTTGCTTCTGTGTGGAAAAAAATAAAGTAAATTAGTTTGCCAAACTAACATTAGTTGTACTCTATAAAAATCATGTTTCACAGGAATAAAGAAAATCTCTATTTCTTATTTTCTGTGCATTTGTTGTTGTGTTTGCACAGTGCAAAGATCCCTGGGAGAACTGATTTCTAAGCAGAAGTTAATTGACATCTGCTTCGAAATCCTTGTGCACGATAAAGCAATTGTTTGGATTCAGAGGTTCCACAGAAAATACTACAATTTGTTTTGACAAAGTTGATTGTGGAGTGTTTTCAGTGGTTTTTACTGCCGTTTCAGTGATTCAGCGGGGAGTCCTATGTATTTCTCTGGTTATAATTATGGGTCTGTCAGTGTGCAGTGTTAGAGAGGAGAGAAAGTGTCTCCTGAAAATCTGAGGTCATGACGAGAGAGGGGACCACGACATGATTGAAAAAGACCACAAAAGCCACATCTGAGAAGAAAGTGTCAACATAGAATTAAGACAAATAAAATCCAGAACAGCAAATCACAATTAGAGGCTCTTGGTCATGCTGAACTTGTCCTATAGTGAATTCATGATCACAGGAATGTCCGGCTGCAGATTACCAACAGTATAATGCCCAGCAGGCAATTATAAGATATAAAATCACACTTTTTCTGAAAAAACATAACATATTTAAAACCAAATGAGTCAAACTTATGCAAAAGTAGCTATTATAAAATCTAGAGATATAAAATCTCTACTTTTGCATAAAGTACAGATTTATTTAAAAATTGAATGACAAATCATCAACTGATGTTTTCTACCATGGTTATTAAAGAAAAAAAATCTGAACTGTGATTTAAAATGAATAAATTATATCATTTTTAGGTGGAATAAAATCAGAAAAACAAAGAATAACTCATAATGTGATCACTTCCAATAAATGCCAACCTGCAGCTTGGACCAAAAAAGTGTTTACAATGTATAATGTTCAAATACTAACTATAGTGTTATTTCAATCTACTTTTAATGACGGGGCTGTTTTTCATTTTTGTTGGATAGATTTCCAATATTTTCTTTTATTAATTTGATCTGATTGAAGTATTTGCAGCTGAAACTAGACAAATAAAAAATAAAACTACTTCAGAGGAACCTCCACCTGTTCTTTGCTTAGCAGAAGAAAGGTTTGGCTACAAACTAAGTTTCACAAGGTAGAGGGTCACTTGATCCTGTTAGAGTGTGGGTGAACTTTTCTATGTGGTAGTTAGTGGGGAATAGAGGTGTGAGGATCATTAGTGTTTTGTGGCATTAGTATAATAGGCATCAACCATTTAATTTATGGGTAACACTTCTACGGGCTGGGGACAATGTAGCCTGCCTCAACCTTTCAAGTGACGATACTTGAACCAGTTATGGTATTTGTCTTTATTTTTATTATTATTTGTTTTTATTCTAATTAAAATCAACTTTTACTGCTTTGGGTTCTAAGTTACAAGTCAATTGGGGAACATTGATGACACATTCAACTGTTAAAAATTTTAAGACAAACATCTGTAAATGGGTGGAGAAATGTCACTGAACAAAGACCACACTTAATTAAAAGGGAACATTCCAAGTGGATGACAGCCAAAAACCAATGGAAAAAAATCTTAGTGAGTGTCGCAGCAGACTCTTTTGTCAAACAGTGCTTTCCACTTTCTGTGTGTCACCCTGTTGCACACAACTGCTGTACAGAGGCAATTAATCAACGCCATGAAACATCAGTGGAGGGCACTGAGCCAGCCCAGTGAAATAAAGCCTAATAAAGAACAGCAGGCTATATTACAAAGTCTTATTATTGAAGAATGCAAATCTCAGTGATGTAAATCCTCAACCATTAGAAACTAGTATCATGCTGTTTTTACAGTTTGTCAGTTTTTTGATCATTTCAATTTATAATATAAATGGAAAAAAACTAACCCGATGCCAAACAACAAAAAACACAGCTGTAAAACTTGACATGAAACCACCTTATTAACTTAAAAACACTTTAACAATAAGATAAATATTTCAAATGTTAAATAATTTCAGGAAGTGTCATTGAAAGATTTCAGATTTTAAACATTTTAAAGGATTAGGCAGGATGTCAGTTCAGATGTTTTATGTTAACAAAAACCTGGGATAATTATTGCGGCTAGGCTGTAAGGTAAGGTAATTTTATTTATATAGCACATTTTCAGCAACAAGGCAATTCAAAGTGCTTTACATGAGTTAAAAGGAAATACAAACAATATAACAAACCAAAGGAAAGAGAAAAAAAAAAGAGGAAATAAAACTAATCTCATGTTCTAAAGTATGTGAAATAAGTGCTCCTGTTCAGGGTTGCTAAGTATCTAATTCAATTTCTAAATAGTGAGTACTCTACCATTTCTGATAAAATAAGCTAAAGAGTGACTGATCTAATTCCTTTTCTGGGTTAAAGTGAGTACGCCACAATTCTAAGTTTGTTCTAAATCCTTTTCTGGGTTAAAAATAATAGAATAGGTGGAGAAATGGTGGAGTATTCCCTATTTAGCCCAGAAAAAGATTATGTTAGTTTATTAGTAATATCAGAAATTGTGGAGTACGCACTATTTAGATCAATATTATACAGCCTAGAAATGGAATCAGAATTAGAATTAGAATAACTACAAACTTAGAATCCAGAAATACTTAACAGAAACAATCACTGCTTAGTTTAAACTAAAGAAAAACATAATCTTTTTCTGGGCTAAATAGGGAGTACTCCACAATTTCTAAAACAAAAAAGTGGAAAGGACACATTATGGCAAATGGCAACATTCAGACAAAACAATGGACAAAACAAAGACACAAGTGAAGTCGGTGACATCAAAGGGCCATGAAGCCACGTTACTGAGCCTCCTGGCAGAGTCCGATAAAGGTGTTGTTTATCCAGGAATGTCCTTGGGAGCACTCAGCTTCGCAACTCCATGGATACAGGAGGGGGTGAGGAGGGAAGAGCGTTGTGTTTGCATATCTTCAAGGATATTAGAAATATGCAGCCCTTCCAAGGCCACACGGGGAAAGCCAATTCAGAAACAGAATGTCTTAGGTCGGGAAGATTATGAAATTTCAATCTTCCCTAAAATCTCTCCGATACATCTCAGTTCCCAATCATCCAAATTAGTTTGGTCATTCCACTGAACTGAAATTAGCAACTTCTCCAAAATTGATTCCATTTCGTTAGTGAGTTATAGAGTCCTTGTCTCTGTCCACACCAACAGTCCGAGTGTTCGCTAGTTTGCCCAAGTCCATCACAAATTTGCCAGTAATCCAGGAATCCACAAGCTCCAAACAGCAGAAATCCTGTTATCATGAATAAATCCAGGGTGAATCCTGCCGGGTATGTCCCCGCAGGACAAGATGGCTCTCCTGTGCCCAGAATTCTCGTCGGAAATTTGATCAATTGCATTGAGAGATTGGTTGACCAGATCCATAATTTGTAGATTTGGATGATGTGCAAAGAAAGGCTCCAAAAATATAGAAAAAGACAAGACAAAAACAAAGCAAGCAGGGCAGGGAGGGAGTAGAGGAAAGAAACGTCCGCCTTCATCAAGAGCAAGAACAAAGTCATCAAGATAAAATCACACAATGAACCTATAAAATTTAAGAAATAAAACAGACAATTATTTTAAAGAGGCAGATGACCTTTACACATAATTATGTGGTATATTACAACTACTCCATTATTGCAATAAAAATCAACTAAGAAGATTTTTTGGTGTTGAGATAGACTGATCTACTTCCCACGAACCCCAGACACACACAACCACACACACACACACCCACACACATGCGCATGTAACACATGCACATCCCTGTTCTTCTATACAAACTGAGGACTTTGTGTTGACTTAGTTCTAGAAACTGTATTTATGTCTAACCCGGACTTTCTGGGTCAGGCAGCAGAATGCCGTAGAATTGCAAAATAAAAGTGACGGCCGGGAAAAGGTTCTTACTTTCCACAAATGACCTTCCTTTGTTTGTCTATATTATGAAAGTGGTCCTCTATATGTAGCTTACACCCACAAATATAGTATGTCTTTTTATCTTCACATAGACTTCGCATGAACTTCTGTTCATTTTTCATTCACTTATACAGCCTAACCATGACCTTTACCCTAAATCTAACCTAAACTCAATTCATACCTTTGTCCTAAACCTATCCTCTGACCCAAAAGCACTACTTCTCTTTATGAGGCCTGGGCTTTGTGCCACATAAGGAGCAGTTGGTCCTCACAACTTAGTATTTGTAGAAAAAATGGTCCTTAAATTGTCTCAAATACACACACTAAACTCTCTATCAACAAACAATAACAAGGCAGAAAATATCCCTCGATCATCTTCTCACAGCTGTAAACACAGATGTGCTGAGAATCAAATCATGTAGCAGAAACAGACAAAGCTGCAAAGGAAGTACATGACAAACACACACATATGGGGAATGGTGAAGCCTATAAAAATATATGAAATCATAAATTTCTAAACAACAGGAAACTACTGAGATCTGCAGTTTACAAAACCACTGCAGGACATAATAAATTAGTAAGATGTTAACAGTGTTAGGTTGTAAAATGTTTGGTATGGATTCAGTAACTATTAAGCTGCCAAAACCTTAAAGACTCAACCAGCTTGACATGAAATTAAAGAGAGGAGAAATTTTTTAAATTCTTTTCCTTTGTGAGAAATTTAATCTGATGCAGAAATGGTCACAGACAACATGGCCATTGTCCTCTGAGGTTAGCGAGCCTCTTCTGAAAGGCTATCTCCCTGGTGGCCCCAGGCTAATCTGGACCTAGGCTGAGTGAGGTCACAGACCACATGCTTAGACTAGCTTGGTTTGATTTCTTAGCAGAGATAGCTCTGGTCACCAGTTAACTCAGGTGCACAAACTCCCCATCTTTTTCTGTTAGAAACTCTGTGAATAGACTGTAAATAATCAGATAATCCTTTTTTCCCATGCAGAACCGCTTTTTAAACATGATCCCTGCCGACTACAGAGAGTACAAGGAAACTGTCAACCAAGACAGCCAACGGCAACTGACAAAGATGACCTGTGCTACAATGTGCTGTGCTGTGCCTTAGTGGTAATCAAATCTGAATGTTTCACAGAATGAAGAATAAGCCCTCACTTCCTGCTCTCTTCCACGAAGTCAGCTGTCTTTTCAAACGCTGGGCCTAAGCTGATGTGGCTGATGAAGGCCAGATGTGGATTGCCAAAGTACACATATTTTCTTTTCTTTTGAAAGTTCAGAGTTACTGTGTAGCTTTTCAAAAAGACATTCTAATTTGCAGTTTGCCCGAAATTGCCATTAAATGTCACCCAGATGCCTTCTAAGCGGAATCATTTTTATAGAAAAATTCATTCTGCAATTGCTGGGAAAAAAATCTGTTCAAGCAATCTGATTTTTAATTTCAACCACAATCTTTAATCCACTTTCTTCAACTTTTCTAATTTAAACAGAAAACAACTGGTGGCAACTTGCCATGAGTTTGTGGCAAGTTGCCACCAGTTGGTTAATGTGTGGTTCGGTTCTACCCCAAGTAGTGAGCTTATAGCCTGTTCCTCCATATTGTGGGCAGGCCGTGAGCACCCAGCAGCTCAATTTAATTCTCCAATGTTGTTTGCACCAACACTCAGCAATGGAGAACCTTGAGATTCTGGTTCTCATGAACTTGAATAAATCCAGACATTTCATTTTGTCTTACAGAAATCCATTACTGGCCCAAACATAATGATAAAGACTCAGATCAGCTGATTATTTCGCTATGCATATAAATGTAATTACATTCAGGCACTTTAGTTTTTTAAAATGTCGAACCATTTGGATTTAGGTAATGCAGTCAAAATATAAACCGACAGCCACTCATGAACTTTATGTATTTATTTTTAATCTAGAGGCAAAATAAGATTCACATCACAAGCTAATTAGCAAAATTATAGCTCCGACAGAAGGCTAGCCACAGCTTCACTGTTTCTCTCTTCTATTGCTATCCGTTCTTCAGAGCTGTCGCTGCAAGCTGCTAGCAGCAGTTTCTGTTAGAAACTCTGTGAATAGACTGTAAATGGCTACATCACAGCCATTCCGGCTAGTACTACCCCCGAAATAGGTACGAAAATCTGAGCACAGCCAGGCAGAGCTGCGGCGGATTTGCCAATTGAAAACAAATCTGACTGGGGCAGACCGGGACCGAACCAGTTAGAGGCGGTCTAGTAGGAAAGTGCCTATAGAGTCTTGTCCACTTTGGCATTTGACAAGAGGAAGTTGGAATCATACCTGCAACCTTCTGCTTCAGTTTAGGTCACTCTTCTGATTCATCAAAGACAAAGACAATGGGCAATAAATCCCCTGCTGAGCAAAAAGTGAATAAAGGTCCATTTCACAGTTTCCAGAAAAATATGTTGTTTACCTTCAGTTCTTTGTGAAAAATATTGTGCCAACACAAGAGATGAAACAGGAACATTTGACTCATTGTGCATGTGACGGTTGTTTGTGTGACACGGTGCGGCTATTTAGCTTCATAAGAAATGTAACGACTTTCTGGAATTGATGGAAATGGTTGCTTATATTGTCACTTTACGCTCAAGCAGCCCTGGGTTACATTTGTCATGATGTGTATTGGTGTTGGACTGAAATGCAGCAGGTTGAAATGTTGAGTTGAATTTGAAGAGTTAATGAAGAATGAAAATAACAAAAAATCATAACAAAAATTTATGGAGAGTGCAGGGAGCCAGGGCAGAACAAAAAAACAAACAAAATAAATCACAGGAACCAGGAAAGCAACAGGCATTAACAAGATTTAGCAGGAGGAACTAGTAAGGAAGAATGAGAGACAGAGGTGATTAAATACTGAGCAGGTGAATGCTGGAACAATAAACCTGGCTAATTGACTAACAGGTTACAAGCATGAGGGGAGAGACCAGATAGCAGGCTGAGAAGAGAGAGAGAGAGAGAGAATGGCACGGGGGTGATGTAGGTCCAGCAAAGACATTTTGAATGGATCTGGAAAAAACAGTTTGTAAATATAAGTGTACTACAAACATAATATATGCCTCATAAACTAAAAAATAAAATTAAAAACAGTGCAAATGTAAAACCTTTTCCCTTCAGTGCAGGGTCATGATTTTTTTCTATAAATCTTTACTTTTTTTTTCAATCCCAGAAAAAAAGTTTTATCTACTTTCAATTAATTGGTGGGAAATGAAGCATTTTATGCACAAGCTGTGACTTTCTCCCTATTTTTCACAGTCCTGTAATCCACTTTGAAGGAATATTTGAATGTATCCCAAACTTTTGATAAGCAGTACCGTCTCTGCTGGGCAGTGACTAAACAGGTTCTTGCAAATGAGCCTCACAGCCCATCAGAGAGAGGTCAGCTTTTAATCCCAAAAGCAGCAAAATCCCTCCAATGTCTAACTAGTTTCTAAGTGATATTAAGTCCTTCTGATTACCTACAATCCCGTATCGTTCCCATATTATTTTGGATAGCAACGCTAACCTAAAGCAGACAAAGAGTAGCTTTTCAACATCTGATCAGATGCTTAAAAATGTCAGCGCTGACACGGTGAGCTTAAAATTATAATCAAAGCCAGGGTTTGATCCCGGGTGTAATCTGGTAAGCTGATCTTGTTTCCACATGTTGTTATTGGAATCCAGATGTGTAAAGCTGGTAGTTACTAAAATGTGAACACACTGAAACACTTATATAAAGAAAAAAGAAATCTCAGCCATTATTCAATTTCGAGTAAAATGGAGAAAAGCATAAAACTCTGATTTTCTAATGACCTTGACTTAAACCTAACCTAACAGGCAGGGATGAGAAAGGAAAGTCTCAGAGTTTCAAAGGAAGTCTCACATCCACACATGCACTTTTATTACACCTGGGTTAGTTTATGCTTCCTCACGTCCGGGCTCAGATCTCTCCTGAAACGTTAGCACTGTTCACACACACTCACTTGCAGCTTCAAACACATTCACTCTGTAATCCTATCCTCTGCTACAACATGTCGACAATTACGTCAGTTTAAAAGAAGCTAAGCAATTTTACATTATGGACCAAGTCAATCACCACAGATTGCAGCAAAACAAAAAAAAAAAACAGTTTGTAAGGTGAATTGTTTCACTTTTTCATAATAGACAAAACACAGACATTCACCAGATATCAGCTGCTTCGGCACATTTGCAATGAAAGGCCCTTGGAAACATTAAAATATGTGAAAACAATTAAATAAAGATGAAGACATCATGTTTCTCTGTTTAACATCTGCTTTTCCTCCAAAATAAAATCTAAATTAGAAACTGGTTAAAACAATACATGTGGGAAATTAGAGGAAGAGAGAAGAAATAAATTCCAATAGTCATCCAAGAGATTAGAGTCCTTTAACTAGGTTCCTTTGTGGTTCTTCATTTCCATATAAATGGATTTCACAGCTCCAGGATACAACAGATTTTTTTATATGTATAAAATAAAGGAAAAGAACAGCCAAAAGAATTTGGACTGCTTCAAATCCTCCTCATAAAACATTGGTATAAATACTGATTTCAGTCCCAAAAATCTAGAATCAAAGGCTGGATAAAGGTTGCTTTAAACTGCCAGGTGGATGAACTGACTTTTTCTTTTCTTCAAACGAGAAATCAAAACCAATAGAAAAATAATGAATATGCTAAGGTGCACAAAAAATATCTCTGTGCATTTCAATCTTGATTATGTTACCTATTATTTCTTCAACCTCAAAAGAGAGAGGTTAGTTGCCTTTCTGTGGATTTCTGTTTTGCACCGCAAGGCGTACGTGAATGGCATAAAACACCAGAACTGTCTCCAAAACTAATGTGTTTTAAAGTGTTAGAATAAAATTAGATTTATTTGTTATCTCACTTTTATACACTATGTACAATGGTTTGGCGTCTGTTCCCTCAGTCTGGGCAAAATGGATGCATCTCTTTCTAATCTGTACTTTGAGTTTATAACATTCATTCACAAAGACTTGTCTAATGCTTGGAAATTCACAACAAGGACTTGCTATTAAGCCAGTTGGAGAATCAACATTAATACTTTTGCTTGGGTTTAGAGTAGCTAAAAAACTTGACAAATAATTTTACTAAAATTAGCATTGTCAAATCACAAAGTTCACCTTCATTCAACAGCAAAAAGGTGAGCAATACACTCAAACCTAATTTTACTCCAACCATTTCCTATTGTTAATTATTATCAGAGTTCTGCATTAGATACAGACACTGAAAAAAATTGATGAGGATAGGTAAATAAGAAAGGGGAATTCTAACTTGTACTTTGATTTTGTGAAAAAAAAAAGTGTATTCATATAAATTGTGTTTTTCAAATTTCTGCAAAAATAGGGTATTCACAAGAATACATAAAGACGTACATGGAGCAACTGTATGTAAATAATTGTTATTCTTTTTATATGTTTTATACTTGGAGTATGAACAGCAGAGCTGGCATTGCAGTCCGAGTCATGATTTCTGTGTTCTATGTTCCTATGTTTCCCTGTTTCCAGAGCTAAATCAGGTTTCAATACAACATTTCTTGTAACACTGATTTAATAGGATTTGTACTGTAAGATTATGCCTGTCAAAAATGGGAATTGCTTTTAAGGAACTTTTTTAGTTATTACAGGATACAGAATACTAGTACTGTGTTGTAATTTGGTGCTGCCATCACAAGGTGGTGGAAATGCAAAAAGTTGTTTTCCATCTACTGTGAAGCAGCTCCGCACGCCTGCTGGAACTAAGGGAAAAGGTGCTGTAGTATACTCTCAACTCAGATTGTGCAAAAATGAAGAATAGAAAATCAAAGAAGCACACCAAAAAACTGAGGATCATTGTAAATAAGTCAGTTAAATGTAGCATATTGTAAGTTTATATTAGCAATCACTGTCCTGTGAGTCCAAGCTTTTACTTGAACCTTGGTCTACTGATCAGTAGTAAATAGTTAGCTAAAATATATAGGCGTTATCATTAATAGTTAACCTTTGGATGTAATAAATTTATGTTCATATCTGTATGTACCTTAAATTTATGGCTAACCAAGCTGTCCTCAATTTATATTTTCTTCAAATGGCTACATACTTGTCTGTGGAAGTTGTTCAATATATTTTGATTGTAATCCATTTTTAAGACTGCAACAAAGGAGAAGCAAAATACTCATTAAAAATCTTCAATGGGATTCCCTGTGGAACAAGATAAAAGATTTTCTTAACTGCTTTGTGCTCATTTTTTTTTTTTTATGAGAGCTTATTAAAATGTATCCCTCCACCCATATATATATATATTCAAGTAACTTTTCAGACCGGGGGCACTAGGACCTGAGCTTGGTGCAGCCACAGAGATCTTGCAGCCTGTAAGAAGTTTCTCACTTTCTTTCTGAACAATTTTCAAACAAGTGCAAGGCTCAGATAGGAGTGCTTGGATTAAAACGGTTGTGCTGCTCTTGGAGTTCTGTGGAAGTGGATGTACAAACTGGGATATATTTCAGGAAGCTTCATGAATTCTACATCTATGGGAGAAGATACTTTAGAGGTAGGTGGATTAAACTCTCATTTACAATGCATGAATTTGCCATTACACTGTAAAAAAAAAAAAGCAACCAAAAAGCTCATTATTAAGTAAGCAAACCATTTTATGTTTTAAGTTTATATACGCATAACATTTTGTTATAATTTTAGTTTAGATTTTCATTGTAAATTAATGAAAATCACCTGTCATCTCTCCTCATCCTGCAAGAAATCTACTAGGCTTAACTGTGTTGTGTTACAATAGAAGTGATCAGACTTGCTCTCACTTCCTCATGCATTCCTGCAAATTGGTTTATTTGAATGTCATCTGAGGTTGTAAACAAGAAGCTAGCTGCAGGGCACTTAACTGAAATAATATACACCAACAAACCTACTGCAAATTATTGCATAATTCACATAAAACTCAGCTATTAGACTCAAGATGACTTCATCTGGTACTCTTGGAAATTTTAACAGACCTTTAACTATACATATGGAAGCCTTTATAGTTGCTGAGAAAATCACTTAAAGTTCTGCATGCTTACCAGGGTGACATCGCCAAAAGTACTTGGCTTACAGCAAACGGGTCAGCTTCATGAAGGAGGTAACTCAGATATGCATTGCATGATTGCGAACTGGCATTAAAAGGAGAACGCTTATCAGAAAGAAAGGCTTCTTTGCACAGAGACAACAGAAGCAGTAGTCGGTTTACAGCAACAAAGAGGGACAAATCAGAGGGGGGTGGGCTGCAGGTAGCAAGTTGCCCATAGAGCTGAGCTTGGCTGATATGCAAACATACAAATGCACAACTTGGATTTTGATATGCAGTTTCTTAGTTATGGTTAATAATCTTGGATTATATTTTCCATATAGATTCAATAGATTAAAAACACTTTGATGCTTTGCGGTAAGGAGCAAAGTGTTTTTCCTTGCTTATAGCATCTGTGAAGTATCAGAGACTTTTTTTTTCACATGCTGACAAGAAATGTTGTGGTTAAACTTTTACTGGACAAGCTACAAAACTGGATACCACATGGCTCCTTGTCTCAGATTTTTGTAAATTATTTTGTGTTGTCAGGCTTTAAGTCGTGGAAAAGAATACATGTGCAGACATCAAAGCTTAGTTCAGAAAACCACATGATGCTCTTACAAAACTTCACTGGCAAATATTGGTAGGACGCCTGGAGAGTAACTTAATATCCGCAACGCTATCTCAAGTATGCTGAGTATGTGATATGTTTTGTTCTTAGCATGCATTTCACTACATGTTTGATTTATGGACCATGGCTCACCTAAAGCCACATGTGTTTGCACATATAAATGTACCATTTGTCTCGCAGTGAAGACTGAAAAGTGCAGTCACAGTAATTAAGTCTGAACCGCAAAGTCAAAAATGCTTATAAGGTGGTGGGACCTTGTTGATGGCTCTTGTCCTCATCTATCATTCTGAGATGTTTGAGAAAACTTTTCCAGAAACGTCCGTGTTTTGTTCCATGTAGCACTTTGATACAAAAAGAGAATTACCAATCCATAAAATCTAAATCATTCTAAATATTAGTCATCAAGAAAACTTGAATTACTTGATCACATATCAATGTTTTTCCCTGTGGTTCCTTTCAGTGAAGTTTTCCACGAGTGAAAGAACAGACAAGTCAAAAGCATTCTTTTGACAGGTTACACAAACGTCATCAGTCTAAAAAGAGTGAGAGTGCAACACTATTACAATGGTACCAATGGATTCTTGACATTCAAAACACAGTATCTTAATATCATGTCCTGTTTGGGTTAGATCTTATCTGGCTGATCAATCCTACTGTGTCAACATTTTAGACACTGAATATGCGCTCCTCTATCTTTTGGGGTCCCACAAAGCTCAGCTTTAGGGCTCCTCTTTTTTTTTTTTTTTACTTTTATCTCTTCCCTTGGCTCCATAATAAGGAGCAATCTAATGAATCGCTTTCCTTTTCTTTGCTGATGATTATCAGATTCAAAGTAAGCAAGACCCATCAACAAAGTCCCACCACCTTAAAGCAGAAGGACAGCTTTTCAATGAAAGCCTTTTTGGACTGCTTGGATAATATTAAAGTTTGCTTAGTAACGAATTTCCTGAATTTAAATGAAAAGAAAATAGAGGTTTGGACCAAGAGGGCCCTGTGATTCCACCACTGTTGATTTGGGACCCCTGACAGCTTATTTTAAATCAACTGTCACCAATGTGGGTTATAAGTTAGACATTGATCTTAAATTGGAAAGACAAATTGAGCCAGTTGTAAGATCGTGCTTTTATCTCCTAAAACGGCTGGCAAAAGTTAAATCCTTTCTGTCCAAACCTCTCTTTGAAACAGCGATTTTATTTCATCTCACTGAGATTATTGTAATGGACTCTTTGTTGGAGTGAGTAAACGATTTCTCTTCCTCTGCAGATGGTTGAAAATGATGCTTCATGCCATAAACTAGCCTTACTTCACTGGCTCCTTGTGCATTTTAGAGTCCACTTTAAAACATTTTTGTTTGTTTTTTAAAGAGCAAACAAAAAGTATTATGCATTTTACAGGCATGATTAAATTTTATAGCACAATCAAGTAACTATGTTACCTCCAGTTGTTATAAAACTGCTGTATACATCAAACATGACTTACAAGAAATTTAACTTCCCAATTTAATGCTCTGAAATTAGGACTCTTTCTCTTTAAGAAGCTCCAGCTCTTTCCAACACATCACATTCAGCACACCATCATAACATAGCTTCTCCATTAGGCTGTTCACAACCATTCTTACCAGCATTGGACTGAGAAGAGCTTCTTCTAATGAGCTCAGAAGATGTGCAGTTCCATGATGCATTTGCTGATTGCTGCTGCTGCTAGTCTGGAGGAGTTGAGTCGGGGACAGACAGAGGAGGGGTGATCTGAAATGCAGAAGCTCGGCTTGCCGACTGTAGCTTCAAGGAGAAACTGCATGGAAAAGATGGCACTCAGTGAGAGTTTAGGCCCAAATGGTTGCCTTGGGAAATTAAATGATTTCTCAAGCATGCATAAAAGAATGAGGTCAACACTCCATGCATATTTTCGATGGAGGAATAACTTTATAACATGATGTAAAGTTCAAAAGAGTAAATTTTACTTAATACTGCCCCTTTAACTAGTTGCATTGTGTTTAATCTTTGATTGTGCCTATGCCTTATTTATATTTGATTGTTCTTTTTTGTATTTTTATTTCCTTAGGTGCAGCACTTTGCTTCAGCTATCACTGTTTTAAAGTGCTATTTAAATAAAGTTGGTATTGCATGGTATTCAGATACTGGTTGTGCAGGCCATTGAAGCTTACTACTTAAGTTCAAAATGCAAGTTAAAAAGCTTTCTTCAGTGTTTGCTTATTTGTTATGTGCTCCACGGTGTATCATTAGTCTACTTGTACCAAAATATTTTAATGAGAGCCCTCAAATATTTGGAACCAATATTTGTGCAGTAGTGAGCTGCTACGGCCTGCACTATCCTACATTCCAAAGCTTCTTATGCATGATGTTTGGCATGAAAAGTGTGTAATTGTTCTGCGAGGCGTTGTGACTTCTCTGGATTTCCACATCCTGAGTTAACAGTAGAGTGAGTTAGAGACAGAATGAGACTAAATTATTTTCATTTGTAACTTATGGCGAATAGAATAGAATCAGGATTGTTTTCATTGGATTTTTGGTTATGCAGTCATTATTTTAAAGTATAATGGCAAATTAGTTAAAACAATCTCAATGACTAATTTCTTCCCAAACAGATTCACCGTCCTGACTGAGTTTGATATATTTATTTTACAAAGGTAATTATTTGAAGATTAAATTAAAGAATTTGTTCAAAATCAATAACCACTTATAGAAACAGGATAATAGGGAAATAGTTAAACTTAAAACAGGAAGGGCATCTACTTAATAAAAAAATAATTATCTTTTAAAATAAAAGTATTTTTTATTGTTTTTTAGCAGATATTATAGAAAATATTTATTGGATAACCCTCTTCTTCTAATGTCTCAGACGAGCTGACAGTAATTACACACCATTACAGAAGACTCTGTCCCTCGTACCTTCAGAGTCATCAAGCTTGATAATCCGTCTTTCATGTATAATCATAGCATCATCTGACTTTCCACAAAAACATGTCTGATCATCACTTTCTGCCTCAGGCCCACTTCAAAGACCTGGCTGCCCACTTAAAAACACAAAAAGAACTAAAGGCTACTGTTAAAGCCTGCAGACAGTTATCTCCCCTAATGAGTCAGAGATACTCTCTACTTGCTTTAGAAGGGCATTAATAGAGAACACCACATTTAGGAAAGGTGAATCTCCAAGCATTGAAACAGGCCTGTGCCTGAGCAGTATTGTGTCTTTCAAGCGAAGCCCCCTGCAGGCTGCTGTATTTTATCATTCTACGGTGAAAATTACTAGAAGACCACACACATTCACATTGTGAAAGTTTATAAACTCTGACTCAGTCTTATCCTGAAAATGATCCACGTTCGAATTCAACCATCCATGTATAACTTCTGCTTGTCAAGATATGTTCACTATTTACATATTTGTGTAATTTGTTGCATCTTTGAGTTTATAGAACATTTGTACTTTTTATTGAAAATAATCCAACCCAAAAGTAAAATCATTGATCGGCATTGAAAACTTACTGTAGTTTCTCGATTTAAATTATTTAACTGGCATTTTTCAGAGTTTTAAGTTTAAAAGTTTGCTGAGTTGTTGAGTCCAGACTAGTGAGGAAAATTTCTTCTGGTGTGAAACTGTAAAACCATGAGCACCACCCCGAACCGATCGCATTGCCACACATGTAAACAAAAATACACACTGCCACTTTTATGGTGTTACATTGTTTAGTTTGCCTAACAGCAGAAGTGAAATTATTTAGAAAAGGAGAAAACCATGATATGGGGACTCATACAGTTGTAGTGTTGAAATAAGAGTTTCAGTAAGACGTTGGATTTTAGGGAAAATAAGTTAAAAAAAATTATAATTTGTTATGGAGTTTATAACAAAAAACTAAAGCATTTTCAAAAAGCTGATATTAATATTCAAGATGTTATAAACTGCATATTTTTATTCATTTACTAAAAACCATAAAAATGACCCAGTTAACATTAGAAAAAAATTATATTAAAAGCACCCAAGCATTCCTTGGATAATTTAACTTGATTTCTTTTTTAAAGGTTTCATCAGCTAGTGGCCTTTATTTGATCGTTGACAGGAGAGCGGGTAATGAGAGAAGGGGAAGACATGTGGCAAAGGTCGCCAGGCAGGGAATCAAACCTACGACAGCCATGTCAAGGACTGATGCCTCCATATGTGGACTGTGCTTAACCCCTGCGCCACCGCAGCACACTGTTTGACTTGATTTTGAATCCTACTTTTGATGTCTTCCTCTATTCTAAGAAAGGAAAGCATGTGCAGCAGGTTCAGGAGGATTCTAGCTTCTGTTTCTTTCTCAGCTGCAGAAATATTTGACTTTACTGCTCCAACAGCAGCGCTGATTCCAGAAATCAAATCAGTCAGATGGGCAAGGTCTAGTCTCATACTGCACTTAAGAAATCCAAAAGGTTCCCCACTTTGGATATAAAGGGAATAGCAGTACAAAGGAAACCTACCAAACATTCAAGATGAACCTTAAAAATAGGTATTCTAACAAACTGATTTATAAAAAAGTACATTTTATGCAACCAGATCTAAAAAGTCTGATCACTTGATGAAGTTTGTCAGAAAATCATGCCTCCTTGATTCTAAGAGTCTCACTAACTTCAAATTCAACTCCAGCAGCCAACCTTTCAGAAAAAAACTTAGTAGCTTCTTAGAAAGCCAGTGAAAAACTACAAAACACATTTACACTCAGAAAACCCTCTTTAAGCATCAAAATCACTGCATCATAATCGTTTCTTGACTGGAAAAATGCATAATAATTGATTATAACTTTTAATTTTGATTGTTCATTGTGTCAAACATTAATTTTGAACTCTCATTTATTGAAATGTATGAATAGCTTCAAGCTTTCTAAAATCTTAAAGAAGCTAATTGTTCATTTAAGATAAACATGACATCTTGTGGTAGGTATTCAGACAAAACCTTTTGAACCTCACATTTTAAAGACCCCCAAACACCTGTGATGTTTGCTGTGACATGTAGAGAAAAGTTGGTAGAATCCACGGACGGCTAGCCTCGCGATTTATCCTGCAGCCTCATTCATGCTAATGTTTACTTTTCTGGTGATGTTGTATACGGCACACTATGCTGTTTATTGCATACATGAACATTTAAACATTTTTTTCTTTTTCTGCACCACATAAGATTCCCCTCCCAGTTGATGTCCTTCACATAATTTACCCAGAAATATGATCTTCCTAATCCATCAAATCTGTCCCTATTTATTTGCTTTGTGTAAGCACATTTGGAATTATTGACTTTAATAAACAAACTGTGAAAGCCTGGCTTGCCACAACATTTGACAATGCTTGCAATAGGTCAGAGCTAAACAAAGAAGAAGAGACAAGAATGACCTGCATAAACAGTTATAGATGAGCCTGATGACGCATCCCCCTAAACCAGCTGCTCACTGAACTGCACAACAGTGGACTATGTTCAGCTTTTAACCACTTTTTTTAAGTATGTAAATAACTAAATAAATCTAAGTAGTGTAGGCTGTGGTAAATTTGAAAAAAGGTTTTAAAAAATGTTGAACTTAAATGTCTCTTTGTGTAGCGCTGTGATTTCTAAAAGAATGAATTCCTAGAGCACCAAAAAAAAAAGTTTAAAATTTCAAAGTACTTTGAGAAAAACTCATGATAAGGAGCGACTTCCATCTGAGACTTCAGTGCTCATACTTGTCTGACAAAGTGTACTAACTGGATTATTCTAAAATTGTGTGTTTAGTTGTAAAAACACACTGCTAAAAAGAAAACGCTGAGTTACTCTGTCTGTGAAGATTTACTTGAAAAGAATCACCAGGAGTTCACATACTGAAGCCGAACTGAAGGAGGATTCTTAGCTGTGTTTTCACCATCGCAAAGCTATATTAATCATCTGAAAAGTGTAAAAACATTGCAAATTATGCTGACAATCTATTCTGCTTTGGCGCAAAGGAGTGGGAATAATCATACAGACAAAAAATAAATAAATCCAGGAATGCAAACTGCTGACACCATAGCTTATAACTACACTTCCAAGATAAAATCTCCAGAAATACAGCTTCAGATATATTTTATGTGAACCTGTAAAAAACATTGGACAACATCCCTTTTTTGATGTTTAGGAAAATAAGAAAAATGAAAGTGTAAACTGGGTGGCCTCTTTGGCAGGGATTTTCAATATGGGTGGATGCCCAAGTAAAGTCTGGAAACCCATAAAACTAACAATCAACACAATCAACAGTTTTAGACAAATAGCAGCACTTGGAAAAAAGGGGAAAATACTTTGATAGAAACATACTGAACTCATTGTTTCCTTTAAAAATCTTCAATGGGAAAAATGTGTCTTGCAATCTGTTTAAAGGATCTGATTTTTGTTATGACAGACTTGACATTGGCCAAGTGAGGACACAAGAGGATGTCAAGGTCTGGCCAATCCATCTCTTAAGAGAGCAGAGAAATAAAAGCAACATCTGAGGAATATACCATTTTTATTTCCTCCAAAAAGCACATTGACTGGTTCTCTTGGCTAAAGCAACAAAGTAGGATCCACTATCTCTGCTATCTGTAGAAAAAATTGAGACATCTTCAGTTCCCACAGACTGTTTTTCATGTGAGCTAAAGTTAATTGACAAAGAAACTTTGCAATGACGCAGTTCATCCCAGACAATCAACATCTGCCAAAGTTGGAGCGCAAAACAAATGTCCATTTTTGAACATGAGCCACCAGATGATGAAATAGCACATTTCTCTACCCTGACTCATTTCTGTTAGAATATGTTTGACTAATTTGAAGTGTTTGAATGGAGTCTGGGTTTTGTCGTTGCTTGGCTAGATTGTGTTCAGTGACTGCAGTTATCTGTGGTTTTTCAATGCAGTGAAAGACAACATCATAAGTAATGCCATTTTCCATTCCATTCTCACAAGGATGACTTCTGTTGTCACCGATTTCATTACACATCTTTCATTCAGAAAACTATGAAATGTTAAGGCAGTTATCGATGCCTTTTTTTGTCCTCATTTCAGTTCGTCTTTAATGTCACAAGGTTTTTCTGTACGCGTTTGCAGATGTTAGCTCTACTATATCAACTCAGATATAAAACAGACTTGTGTTCTGTGTCAAAAGCTATTGTGTAAACCATTTAGGTTGTAAATACTACATGGTGCTATTTTATAAGAATGTGTCTTAACACATAGACATGTTCAATAAACTATTACTATCCAAACGGCCAAATCAGAGTTTAAAGTTTCTGTTTTGACACAAAAAGTGCTGGATAGAAAAGTTAGCTTTCGCTTCTGTGATTGTTGATTTCTTTGATCATGTCTGGTGTATTCTGTAGCAAGACTCAATTTTGTCTCAGTTTGGACCAGAAGACGACTTTGGATTTTTGTGTCCAAGAGACTTTCACACATCTGCCTTAAATCACAGCTGACTGCCAGCAGAGTCTGTGTTACTCAAGCAAAGGTCGGTTTGAAATGGTTTGCTGCATTGCTGCTTGATAATAGTATAGCAGAAAATTGCAACTCCTTGATGCAACAGGAAAGCAGTTAGGATAAAATGGAAATTACAAGCTTGGATTGCAAGCTATTATCTTTACTAACATGTTTTCCTTGACAAGTCGCCCCAAAGAAAAATATGACATTTCCCTTCCCTATAAACTGTAGACAAGCTTCAACAGGTTTGCAGATGTAGAAAGCCTCACTATGTGACTGACATAAGGAAAACACTTTAAATAGATCACCAAAAAAAGTTGTCCAATGCTTAAATATTACCATTTTGCCATCTCTGAATGAAGGTTTGGACATTAAAATTTAAAAAAATGGTTTAGCCTGGTTTCATCCAAAGCAAAAATGGCAGCAGTCTGTTTTGATGAATATTTTAAGTGCACATACTGCCTTACAATTTTTGTTCCCTTTGAGCTTTTCCGCATTTTGTATTGTTGCAACCAAAAACGTCATATTTTGTCTGTATATGGTTAAGCAATACTGAGTATTGCATAATTTTAAAGTGAATGAAAAATTTAATACAATTAAAAATATGAACAAGCTTTCAATTTGTTTTTCACAAGAAAAATTCTTTTTTTAAAATGTGGCTTGCGTTTTTATTTAGCCACCCAGAATGTTGTTCTGCCCACCATGTGAAAAAAGAAATAATATCTCACAGCTTTAAACCTACTAATACATTCAGTATCTATATACATAAATAGACAAGTTAAACAAAGACAGCATCAATGAGAAAAACAACCAATAAGCCAAAGATAGCTCTGGAGGAGATCTACAGCTTTGTTGAGAAAATACTTTGACAAAATAAGTAGGAGTAGTGAACTTCAGAAATGTGGCTTTTATGTAAGAGACACATGAAGGAAGCTATTGTTGAAAGAAAGCCATAAGAAGTCCAGCTGCTGTTTATACCAAAGCCTAGATGGTTCCAAAGCAAACATGTAGAAGAATGTGCTTTGGACAGGTGAAACTGAAATAAACTTAATTTAACTTAATGCAGTTCTGGAAGAAAACTTGTCAAAGACTGATAAAAATGTGAGAGTGGACTGGGAGTTCATCTTCCAAAAGCATAAACAAAGTGAGATGTGCAATAAAATGGTTTGGATCAAAACATATTGAAGTGTTTAAATGGTCAAGTCAAAATGTCAAACCAAAATCTAATCCAATCAAAGAAAATATCTAAATTAAATTTCATGTGTCCGTTCTCTGTAGTATGACTGAGTATGAGCTGTTTTTAAGGAAGAATGGGTAAACATTCCTCCATTTAGATATGCACAGCTCAAAATACTGTAAATGCAGAAAGTACTGACTCATTGAGGCTCAAATTATGGACTACTTTTTATTAGCGTGTCCAATAAAATCCAAATTAAATATGTAGTACCTGTAATGAAACAAAATGGGTAGGTTTCAAGGATGTGAATACTTTTTCGATGGTAATTGATGATATGGTGATGATAATCACCATAAATTGTGTCTATCATTAAATTATTTCCCAACCAAACTTAACAGGCTTTATTTGTTTTTAGCCTTTAACCTGGCATCAGTTGCTGTTTGTGCTGTGTGTTAGTGAGTCAGTGTGCTGGCTTCTTTGTCAAAAAGACTCCAAATTAAACACACTGTAGGCAACCTGACATGAGACCTGGAAGTGAGAACAACTATTTCTCCACTGGGAGCTTCAGTGAAGACCAAACTACTCTCCCATCATCATATCTGGAAAATCATTGGGACTTCCTTTTCTTTTAATTACGTTCAGTCTCATCATATGTTCAACTGTGCCTTTGTCTTTTCTAATGCAGCTTCAACCTGTACAGTTAGACACTGAAGCGTTTGCCTCTGGATGGAATTCACTGTCCAGTCAACACATCAACAAAATTACGCCCTGTTTACTTTAGTCTGTCAACACACGCAATGTTTAGATCCCGCCACTGCTGCATCTTCCTGTCCATGAATGTGCATCCATAGAAACAACAAAGTAAAGATGCAGAAACTGTTAATTAGGAATTCCATCCTTCAATTATGACGTGGATGTTTCAAGAAGAGGACATACGATACAGGGATCATAATATTTAACTTTACAGACAGTCCTCTATTGTCCTTTGGACTGTATTTTTGGCAAGTAGGAATATAGTAACAGGGATCCAGTTTTTTTTTTCCAAAATAACATTTAAAATTGTGTATATTTGTTATGAAACAAGCAAACCTCAGTGAAATGGCTTCTACTGTTTAGACTGCACCCTAAACAAAAAGCAACAGAGGAAAACTGTCATTTTAGCCAATGTTTAAAAAGAAAATAGAAACACACTAAGTTTATTTTGGAATGTTTTACTCATTGCTATTTGAATTTTTAAATGACTCTGTATTGTTAAATGCCATCATTTACAATTTGTCCATGTAGGTTAATTCTATATCTTTACAAAACACTTCAAAAATAGCACCTATCAATATTTCTTTCAAAAATTTAGAACTTTTCTGTCTGTCTTTTTCATTAACGCAGAACATCTTATATATATGAATTGGTTAAATTAAGGCAGATGTGTGTTGATAGGGGGGAAAAAAATCAGCAAGAAAATAGATTGTGCATTATCACTGTTCTTATAAATATTAGGACCATAATTTTTAACAATATATCCCAACGTCTTGACAAAAGGCTGGACTGGAAATGAGACAGTAAAGTTGCACATGAGGGACAGCGAGAAGCCAAACTTCACTAAGTTTTGTGGAGAGGGCAATTTATTCTGCCGTCATGTCGGAATAGCAGAATTAGCATTGTGCACATGCTGAAGAAGCTAAAGAAGCTGAAAAGGTTGATTCTGCTCTGGAGACTGCTCTGGAGCAGTTTGCACAACAAAAGGGAGACTTCATAAAATTAAGAACATAACAGACAACTCGGAATATGCTCTTCATGAGACTGTAACAGAAAAACAGAATGTCTTCAGTCGGGAGGTTTTTCATAATGGTCATCACCATTATGAACACAACATGATCCATAGTGGATCATGTTGCGCCAGAGGTGATGAAGAACTGTAGCACTCTGGGATACAGACTGCTACAGAAAATCATTCCTACAACCACAGCCATCAGCATGTACAAAGACTCTATGACTAAACCTGCATAGTTTGAATTACAAAAGCATTTATGAATTGAGCCAAATTGAATTTGATATATCAATTGTGGAAGAAGCTCCAAAGGTCATCTTGCATCATTTTTTTTTAAATAATATTAGGACTTAAGATATGGAACTGGCTTTATCATTGCAGTTACTGACTACCAAGCCATTTTACTTATTTTATAAATGCAAGCATGTTTGCACAAGCAGTAAAGGTATTATTTTGTATAATGTAACAGAAAAGGCAATAAGGTGTGAGTTACAGCATTGGACTAACCAGTGTTGTTTAGGTCAGGTAAACACAATGCAACTACTTATTTAAAAAAGTAAAGGCACTTTCAAAACATCCATTTTCTATACTTATTCCTATTCAGGGTAATGGTTAGGCTGGAGCTTTTCTTAGCAACAGTTTCATATTTATGCATTGAGGCGAGGAAACAGAAGTGCCCAGAGGAAATATATGAATGCACAGAGTGAGCATGCAAACTTCACCTTAGACCCAGCTGAGATGTGAACTCAGGACCTTTACTCAGTGAGTTAACAGAGCAAACTACTTAATCCAAAAGTAGCTTTTACAAATTCAGTTACTGCGAGGAAAGTATTGCTTGGTTAGCTGGACATTTCTATACAATGAAGTTACATGAATTTGAACTATTTTTCATGCACAACACATAAAGCACAATCAGTTTTATTCATTTTACTATTTCACCATTGCTTGTTTCAGATTTGATGCCCAACAGCATCCTTCATTCCTCGATGACTGTGAGAAACAAGTGTTGACTCAAGCAGTTAAAGTTCAATTTAGTGTATTAGCTCTTAAGCTCCCTGATCTTCAACATATTCTCTTTCACCTGAGTTCTCAGGGGAAAAGTCAGGCTGACTAAAACAGCTTCAACTTTTTCAAAACTCAACAGTGTCAGCAAATCAGCTCAATTCTGGTTGCTTCTGGTAATGTCATCATTAACCTTAATAAACATGAATTTACTGTCCATTTGTGTATTGATATTAAGCTTAGTTCAATTTCAATGAAACTGAAACTGAAGTTTTAACTTCTCAGATATGGGTTTTGGACTGTGGAGGAAACTGAAGTACCCTGAAAGAGCCTACATATGGCTTGATATAAAGTAAAAATTAAGTGTTCCCTCAGTTGGCTACTTTCCATTATCAGGATAAATATGTGCTTGAAAAATTGTTTGTAATAAGCATCCAGATTCACCAGATGCATTATGTCCTCAAAGCTTGGTTCCTTAAGTTAAGACAAAGGGAGCTTCATTCATCCTGGTTATCAGTTGTAGACAAACGACCACAGTAATGTAATGAGCTGCATGTCATTTAAAGCTTTAAAGAATAGATAAAGTCACATGCACCTTCCTTCCCCTTTGAATAACAGCCAGCCAAGGTGGATCATGTTACTACAGCCATCCATCCATCCATTTTCTGTACACCCTTGTCCCTCAGTGGGGTCGGGAGCGTTGCTGGTACCTATCTCCAGTTAACGTTCCGGGCGAGAGGCGGGATACACCCTGGACAGGTCGCCAGTCTGTCGCAATTACTACAGAAGTCTGTGACTATTACCCCATGAATGAATTGAGGTGAATTGTTCCTGGACTTGATTGTATGCCAAACCAAACCCGGCTGTTTGTCAATCAACTCGGCCAGGGCTCATTAAACCAACTCCATTAGTGCTAATGTGTTGTAGGTCAGTGGTTATGGGTTGCCTGTCCATTCAAGAGTAACAGACCACATAACTGATGGGCATGCTGATTTAGTTTATTTGCACTGTAAAGTGAATACAAAGCAGTTATTATCCAAGAACCAAGAAAATACAGGAAATATAAAACCATAAAATCCAACTTATAGTCCGTATTTTCCGGACTATAAGCCGCTACTTTTCCCCCACGATTTGAACCATGCTTATAGCCGGTGCAGCTTTTCTGTGGATTTTTCTTCAACCACCAGGGGGCTCTTTAGCAGGAAGTGAATCATTGGAAGTCAAAATGGTAAATCAAAGAAGAAAGCTAATTTTTATTCAGAACAAGCACATGTTAGCAGCAGGCACGACGGAGAAATGTTTTCCAACAAAGGCACGTGCAGAGGTGGCGGGGTTGGGTGATTGAGCACCTGCCCCTTTTGCTCCTTGCCCCCAAGTGCCCTTTTGGTCTTTTTTTTTTTTTTTGGTATTATTATTTTCTAAGCCCTCTTTTGACACATAATAACATGTACTAAAATTATTTGTTTTTTGTTGTTGTTTTTTTTTTGTTGTTGTTTTGTTTTTTGTACAACATAATAAGCCCTCCGGTCACCTTGTTACCTTTGACCTTTTGCCCGTGACACATGACGCAATTGCCTCTCGCGCAGTGAGATGAGGCGGCTAACTGGAGCTCAACGTAACGAACGTTCCAGATTACAGAACAGTTTTTGGTGAATTTAAAACAAAAATCGTTTTTGGTGAATAAA
>NW_006799957.1:946638-962524 GCF_000485575.1 Poecilia formosa | reverse complement strand
ATTTTGATATTTATTTATTTTTTTTAATTAAATAACTCATTTTTGTCTCGTGAACTTAAAAAAGTTATTTGCCAAACATAAGCTTTTATTTGCACACATCAGAAATCTTTTGTTGAGATTTTGGGCCCACGAAGTCATGTGAGAATCACAAGCAAAAACTTTGAGTCAAACAAAACTTAGAATAGCAAGAAAAGATTTCTGACAAGCGCAAATAAGTTTGTTTTGCAAATCATTTTTTTCACTTCATGAGACAAAAATGTGTGATTTTAATTTAAAAAAAGTTTTTAAGCAAAACTCAGTAGGC
This sequence comes from Poecilia formosa, assembly GCF_000485575.1. Lineage (NCBI taxonomy): Eukaryota > Metazoa > Chordata > Actinopteri > Cyprinodontiformes > Poeciliidae > Poecilia > Poecilia formosa. The sequence continues at coordinate 962,220 of NW_006799957.1, read as the reverse complement.
TTTTCTCATGGTGACATGCATTAACAATTCAATTTTTTCTTTTTTGTTTTTCATTTTTCTGCAGTTCCACATTGAAGTTTGATGCAGCTCTGCTTTCCTGAATGAACCATCTTCATCTCCACTGCAAGTGTAGCAAACAAGCAGCTCTTTGTTTTATAGGTTACAGTCCACTAAAAGGTTGCATTGTGCCCTTGTTTATATTTTTAATAGTGTAATTCTGTAAAAACAAAATATGTCTGGTGGTTCAGCTCTGATTTACATATCTTGCTAAATTGTGGGTTTGAATATTGCAATGCTTTCCTATAACAAAATAGACCTGCAGAAAGAAATTACTAATAAAATATCTTACATATACATAGTTGTATGCTCTATATAGAGATTTTCCTTAACTTTGATTGTATATCTCACAATTTTGTAATTTATCATTGTTTATTCAACTCTGAAAGCTGTGTGGCTTCGTTAATATTCTGTCCTAGAATGCGGTTAGATGTGCCCTGTTTTTTTTTTGTTTGTTTTTTTTGAGCACCTGCCCCTTTCGTGGTCTCTGCACAGCCCTGTTCAAACTCATACCTCCTCATCATGGAAACCACACGAAGAAGTTCACATGATGCAGCTTTTAAGTTGAAGGCTATCGATCTGGCAGTACAGGAGGGAAATGGAGCTGCTGCACGTAATAAGCTCGGTGTGAACGAAACCATGGTTCAGCGTTGGAGACGGAGGCCTGTGGCCTTAATAGCAGATTTAGTCATTAATTTTTCCTTGTGGAAAACCAAGCAGCAGAGATATCAGCTGCTTATAGCCCAGTGCGGCATAAATATGTGCGTTTCCAGTTTTGTTTTTGTGTTTTGTTGGGGTTTTTTTTAAACTTTGTAGATGTGACTTATAGTAAGGTGCACAGGTAAAGACAAAGTAACTAGAACAGTCAGTTTTATCATTAATTAACTTGCAAAATTACATTTAATTTTAGAATTATGCTAACCAGACTAAACAGCATAAAGAAGTTTTTATTTAACATTTTAGCATGTTTCCATTTACAAAAACAACTGATACCACTGTGTCTTTCAACAAAGCAAAAATGCTTTTGTTTCTTTTCAGATCTATACCTTCACCATCATGGTTTATAGATAAATTTTTTTGTGTTTTTTTTCAATTTGGATTACTGTTTATCTGGGTTTGCTGGGTTTTTTAGCTATTCAGTTGTCATAATCAGAATGTCAAATACTTATTTGACTTTGCAAGAGCTCAGCTTTCAGCACAAATACTTGAGTTAAGTTTTTTTTTTTTTTTCCCATAACTCACTTTGTTTGCTGTTGTGTTTCTTGTAGCTGACAGCAGTTGTCCCAACATGAAGGCATGGTATTTATTTTAAAATTATCTTTATGTTATGGGGTCAGGTCTGTTACCTGTTAATTGTATGCACTAATTAAATTTATGCACATCTTAACCTAAACATCTCAAGGGCCACTTAAAAAGCTTCTGTAGGTTTCAGGCGAACCGAGTTGTCCAAAAACGTATCTCAGGCATGTATGTCATGACATACATTGGTGCTGAGGGAATTAGCGCAACAGTGATTCTTCTCTTACATTTATGGCATATGTTAATACAGCCACTGTACATTTGTAGTCGTCAAACATAAAAAGACTGCAAAGGAATGAACCAAAGTTGCAGTTTAATGTTCACCCATTTAAATCTCATCACATCCAGAGACCACCCTTGTTTAATTATAAAACACTTCCTGTGCTGGTGTGGATTCTGTACAGGAGCACACCGCAGTCATTTAGATTAACAACCCATTCACTTCTGTTTACATGTGGTTCACATTCCATTCATTTAGCAAGTGTACCACTTGCTTCATGAGCCATTCCCAGCAGCAATGATTTGAAAAAACAGCTACTTCTTCAGACATTTTTTATGAATTGTGTCATAGATGTTATCTCTTTGGATAAGCTTTTGCTGATTTATGGCGGATAGTTCATAGAACACCTACGACACTAGCATGTATCTTCTCTTTTAATGTGATGGGGAAAATAGTGCTTTAGTATGCTCACCTTTTTCTTTTTTTTTCAAATATCTTTTTATTGATTATCAGCAATATATTGAAAAATATATTGCAAATTTTTAACTTCATAATTTTCAATTAACCAACTCGGTTGCACATTCCTTTGGACCCGAGGTCACTATTGTATAACTATAAGATATTTATTTTGAAATTTGGCCCTTACTGTACAGTATTTTCATTCTTCATTTTGTTTGTCAATATTTTAGGTTCTATCTTTCTGTGAGTCTTACCTTGGCTACTGTTGCTATATTTTATTCTATTCTATTTAGTGTCACACTACACCAGGGGTCACCAACTCCAGTCCTTGAGGGCTACCATCCTGCAACTTTTAGATGCGTCTCTGCTCAAACACACCTGGATCAAATAAACTACTCGTTTCCAGCCTATTGCTGAGAGGAATGAATGCTAGTGAGGGAATTCAGACATTTTGGAGCAGAGGTGAATCTAAAAGTTGCAGTATGGTAGCCCTTGAGGACTGGAGTTGGTGACCCCTGCACTACACTATATAAGCACTACACTATATAAGCACTAAACTCATCTTAGAAAGCTAGATGTTTGAAATTAAAAGTGTAAGTGACTCACTTTCTGAAAAATCTGAGTAATTATCTGACCATTTGGGGTTATAGAGCATTGAAACTTAATTCCCATAGAATCAATTAACCCTTGAGATTAAAAGAAATGAAAAATATGGCAATGGTCCAACTAAACACTGTTAATACCACATTCTTGATCACAGTACACATGCATTATTGGGGCTGCATCAACAGCAACACATGTATTTCAAGCACAACGGGATTATATTTTCCATGAAATCATCTCAGTTTTTTCACAGGCATTTTCAGGCACCTCACTATTCAGTTCAATTATGATTCAGAAAGCTATGATGTAACAAATCTATTATTGGCAGAACATGGTGTCTTGGTCTGTACCATAAGATCTGAAATAAAAAGCTTTTAAAGTTTTGGACATTCAGAACTACTTGTGACTTTGGGTAACAGACGGCTAAGTCACAAGTAAATAATGAGTTCAAGATCTCTCCATAGTGAACAGTAAATCTTTCTGAAAGATCTGACTGTACTCTGCTGCTATCTTTTAAAGTTTATTTATATTTGCACCATTGTGACTCATTTGCTATTACCATTTCTAGTACACAACAAGGTAACTGCCACATAAATTAGGGTGAACCAGAATTTCATGGCAATGGTGGTCCATGTGGTACATGTTACAGTTGTTCTACACTCTCTTAGTGACCCAATGACGTTACTTTGGTTCCACTGAACAAAGATGGATCTTTGTTTCAGTGAAATATCTTTGAGATGAGAATTTATATCCAGAAAATGCTCCATGGCACAAAAGCCATTGCTCTCATCAGCCACTGACAGATGGAAATCCTTAGTAGTAAAAAATGTTTTAAAGATGTAATTTGCTTGACCTTGTTCAAGTTCCGAGGAAATTCTGAAATATTTGTCTGCCGGATGTTGGCAGGCATATAAACTGCTTTTCTACTACCTGGAGGTGGAACACTAATATAGTTCTTCATGTTTTGTTGTGTTTTAAATTAGCTTAGCTTACTTTTACATAATCTGAATGTTGCAGCTCTTGTATAATTCATCTTTCCTTCAATATGGCATGACTTTGGCCTCTTTTCACTATAAACTGTTTACTTGGCACACCCATTTGTTTTTCCAAGCTCCAACTTTTAATTTCTTAAAAATAGATTCTTAAACTCTTCATTAAACTCTTCAGATGTAAGAGAACTTCACAAGACATCCATTCCCCTTTGAATCATCAGTTGTGTATATTTAACCACACACACTGAACACAAATTTCTCTTAACTCTTAACTCACAAAGCCTTAAAACATAAATGTTTTATATATGTCATCGAGAACACATGAGTTTTGAAGTCCAGACAAACCTGTCAAAACTCATGTCTCTAACAATACCAACAATATTTAAGGTTAACAGTCAACTAAACAACATGCTTTTGATCTACAAAGTCTACGTCACGCAGGGCAGCTTCATTATTTTGGTATGTTCAGCATGTGATGAGCTGGTGAGGGGAACAAGTCATATGAACTTCCTCTTCCCGTATTGGTCTTGCAAAGAATGTGTTTACAGTGGGTTTTATGAGGCGACTGAGGCACTTTCTCTGCTTGTCTCTCAACAGGACTGAAGAGCTGAAACATAGGAGGGCAGAGGTGTGCTGCATGGGGGCCAAAGCCAGGCCTTATGGCACGAGGCGCCCAGATCTCGCTGAGCTATAATTACATCCTGTAGGAGCCTCTGAGGTGAAGCAGTTCACACGGAGACACTGAAAGGTAAAGCATGGAAAGTTGCCAATAAGTTTGTGTACAGATATGATTCTATAAATAGCATTTTTTGCTATTTATATCATTTTAAGCTTAATATGAAGGATTTTTGCAATTTGACATTTTTAACTGTATACTACATTCTGAGTGTATTTCATCTAATGATGAAAGTTGCATAATTTTATTAAATTATAGAAATAAACATTGTAACTCTAAACTAAGTGTGAAAACTATTACTCTTATGCTTTTTAGGAAATGCGTATATAATTAATAATAAAAGATAATTTACTTCACATTGTCAGGCTGTGTTTGTAAAAGCATATTTTTCCTTAAAAATGAGCTAATCTGACATAGGTATTAACAAACAGAGTCTTCTGCTTCGCTCTTAAGGCTGAACTTCTTATACTCTTTAAGTTTAACAGCATGTGGAGTTTGGACCAGGCATGTTTTCTTTGTGCCTACAGGGATTTTCTCAGAGCGCTCTGTCTTCCTCTGGGCCTCCAAAGAGTTGCAGGTTAATAAGTGATTATAAATCTTAAACATATGAATGAGTTTACGTGGTTTTTCGTTTTTGTCTTGGTCGTTTAAAGAGCTGGCAGCATGTCCAGGGTGTTAGCCCTGTTAGTGACCCTCACAGTGTCCCACTCTATCTGGAATAGAGTATTAAGTTATAAAGGATAGAACAGATAGTTATGAAAATGAATGCATGAATGAATTGAATAATGTTTCAATTGGAAACATTCAAAGCTGAATTTTTGAACTATTTAACGTTAAGCAATTTATCAAGGTGCCTCCCGGTCAGATGCTTCGCCACAGTTAATAAAATCATTGCCATGTATGTGCTTGAAAATTGTGTAGTTTGAAGTGAAATTAAATTACACAAAGCAGTTCATCAGGTATGTGCTTCCTTTACTGTTAAATATCCATTTTGTCAGTGCCAGATATGCAGCTTAGTCTTTGCTCCAACATGTGGGTAGCTTTTGTAAGAAATCTAAAAACAAAAGCATAATTTTTTTGTTTCTAAAGATATGTCTGACTTCAAATATACTTGCTGCTCACAAATATGTTTTTGTCAGGAGGTGCTGAAATGCTAAACAGTTATGTTTACTGTATGTTTTGATAGGAATTGTTGACATTTTAGCTCTTAATGTATTTTTGTTTGTCAATTACATATTTATTATTTTTAGTTGTCATCAAAACTGTGGCAAGTATGACAAACTGTGGTTACTTTTAACTGGGGAGATTATGAACCATTTTTAAACTACTACAAATACATTGGCTATTTGTTCACCATGTACTCCAGACAGTTTTCACTTTTATACTTTATTTGAAACTTTGGCATTGGTTTCCAATTACTTCAGAACAGGTAAAGTCCTCCCTAAAAAGCTGAAGTTGTAGAAAACTGTGATCTTATACACCATATTAGTTTTCAGTATTCAGCCAAATATGAAGTGTAAAAATATACATATAAAAGAGAATATAAAGATTTTTCTGTCTGGTACTTATTAAGAAGTTGCTTAGAATATTCATGCCATGGGTTCCTTTAGAAAAATAAAGTAAGAGTTGTCAGAAAATTGCTAAATGTTTGATTCTTTAAAACAAATTTGTCTGATGATTCCTTTTTTTTTTATCCCAAATTCAGCCACTTTTTCAATTGTCAAAGAATGTAACAGTGTACACTTTAGCTTTACTATTTACAAATTTCACCTGTTGTCTATAGATGTTCGTTGCATTGGGGGGATGCTGCTTATCTCCAGCAGTCATTAGGACACAGAAGACAACCATGCACACATGCATATACAAATGCATACAAGCACGCGCACACATACATGTTATTTTGTTTGTATTTCCTTTTAATTCCTGGAAAGGACTTTGTATTGTCTTGTTGCTGAAAATGTGCTATATAAATAAAATTAACTTTACCTTATATGCACACACACTCATCCTTTAGAGATACCAATCAATCAAACAGTCAAAGAAGTTGGAGTACCCAAAGAGAAGCCACACATGCACACATATGGCATGCAAACTCTGTGCAAAAACACTCCAGGCTGGGATTTGAACCCAAGATTTTTTGCTGTTAGGCATTAGTGCTACCACCTATGCCAGTGTGGAGCCCTACAGTTGTCATATCAATTTAAATTACAATACTTCTTTTTTTTTTCTTTTTTTTTTGAGAGAGAGAAATACAAATTTAGTATAGTTAGAAGTAATTATGGCAACTATACAAAAGTGAATGCAATGCAATGTAGTTATTTTCTCATGTCAAACTACTGTAGCACAGAGAGGGCAGAACACAGATCTGAGATCCAGTGAGAGACTGTATAGTTAAAGTTAAATAGTTCTCACAAGTGGTTGCTAGCATATCATAGCTCACATTATGTACTATTCTACAGGCTATGAATTTACCTGTTCACTTGTTGTGCCAACAGTTTTTATCCACAAGCCTTCACCCTGACACCCGAGGCAAACGCAGCATATAATAGGCAGGTTAGATGACAGAGCCTGGCTGCAGCAGAAGAACCACAGGTTTTAACAAGCCTATGATGTGTGCTGAGCAGTTTTAAATACAGCAACTTGTCAATTTATTCAAAACAGAAAGTACAGACGTTCTGTTTTGAAGTGAGACGACATGTTGACGAAAAAAAAAGACTGTATCACAACAGCCAGTGAAACTGTAATGTGATACCTACTGTATTTTTATTAATCATTAAATATTTTGTTGTAAGACATGTATATAAAAACAAATAATGAAGACATTATTTTCTTCATAAATATTATGTTTTATAGTTAACACATTGGTTTTATTATACTTTCCACTGCTTTCTCAGACCAGAGAGCCACTGGAACCAAATCATAGCTTTTGTTGCTTGTACTTACTTAGCCAAATAAAAGCTCCACATCTGTTTAGTTTTAGTTTATAAAACCTACTTGGAGATTTTGCTGCCATGTTCAAAGCTATAACAACACACAAAAGTTGGAAAATTGCAATAAAACAAATTGGTTAATGACCATGACTGGGTTAATGGTGGATCCACAAAGCACCTCTTGGTCCCTGAGACGATGCTTCACATAAAATTACAGCTTGGAACATAAAATAACTCTCCTTATGCTACTGGAAAAACAAAAAATTGGTTCCCTTTTAAACTGTGTGAAATGGGCCTGGATTAGAACTGTTTGTCCAGTTTGCCGTATACTTGATGACGATAATTTCAAGTCCATTAGAGTAACGTCAGCAATGTGTTTCTCATGCTTGTCTTGAACTATTTCTGCTGTTTTCCTAGCATTTTCCAACTAATAAAAACCACTGCCAAGAAGAAATATTATTTTATATGTAAAGTATGGTCACACATGTCAAAACTACATCCACGTTCATAGCAGGCTGCTTAGGCAGAATGCTCTCAAAAGCATTAAACTGCTCTTTGCCTTGATGATTCTTTCTTATTTGATGTATTTCTTTATATAAATCTTACTGTGCCAACTGTCTACAAGATACAAAAGAAAAATTGATTGATCAGATCATGATTCCCTTCTCTCAATACCTTTGTGTGCATTATAAGTGATGACTGCTATAAGACACTGACATGTGTTAAACTGACACTTGTCAAAATCTCTCAAACTGTGGTTATGAATCTTTCCCAACCTTTTTTACTAGGACTCATCTTACCAGAGCGCTTAGTTTGCCATGTGTGTTTTAACCCCTGCATAGTTTATTCTGTTTGGAGTTTTGCCAACACTTTCCATTTCCGATGGTTGGTTGAACTTCTTGCCTAACATATCTGCTGTGTTTCTTTGTCCTCCTATCTTTGCTTTTTCACTAATGTTCTGTAGGAAACCTCTGAGGCCTTCACAGCTGTATTTATTCTGAGAATAAATTGCACACATGTGAAGCCTAGTCATTAGTTGACTGCCAAAGGCAGCTGGCTGCAGCAGATAAAGAAATGCACCATGAGATGACCTTTTGTGACGTCAGCAAATCCATCCTCCTGGTCCCATGTGTCATAATTTTTCTTGCTTTTGAATTCTTTTACATTTAGTTTACATTAAACTGAGGCATTAATTGAATATGAATATAATTGTCAGTAAATTTGTTAAGACTTGTCTAGTTGTAATTTTTAAAACTGACCTTTGAAAAATACGAGGTCTGACAAAGCTACCACTGATTGTCTTGAAAAATAATATACATTTTGATGTTTTCTCCTGTATTAGTCAGACTCTTAAAGTGATCAAATCATTGAATAAAACAATTATCTTCTATCTTGAAAATGAAATTATATTAAAATAGTCAGTTGTGTTGTACAACGTTTACACCAAATGATTTCAACCTCAAGTATTATATTAGCTCTGCCAGGGACTTTAAATGATTGCTTTTACTGTCTCCGGATTGTATTATCACTATTATTGTTATAATTAGAATGTATCCTGTTTACATTAACTAATTCAGACATTTTGCTGTCATCCATATTTTTTTTTTTTTTGAGTCAAGAATTACTCAGAGTTTTACATAATATAGAAAATGACTTACAATAATCCATTGCCTCTTGGCATTAGGAAGGACATTTTTTTCTCTACTTTAGAGTTGAACTACCATCAGTATATTTCTTCATGAGGTTCTGCCTTGAATGTATGTACAGTAAATCCATTAAAATATTGGATGTGTCTTGGTGTGGTGGCGCAGGGGTTAAGCACAACCCACATATGGAGGCCTTAGTCCTCGACATGGCCGTCGCAGGTTTGATTCCCGACCTGGTGACCTTTGCTGCATGTCTTCCCCTTCTCTCATTTCCCACTTTCCTGTCAATTAACTATTAAATAAAGGCCACTAGAGCCAATAAAACCTAAAAAAAAAATATTGGATGTGTCTAACTTAAAAACTAGCTTGTCTTATAATAAGGCTCTTTTTAAGTTTTGGATCTCAAATAATTTACAGATCCCTTTTTAACCAAGCTCCTTCCATTTTACTTCTTTCAATAAAATCTTACATGTTTGGTTCATTACTGAGCAGATGCAAATAAAAAAAGCACAAAGAAATTGGCCTTAAAATTTTATTTTAAACAAAATGACTATAGTGGCCTCCAAGCACATTAAATTTGAAACTGCTGCTGACTCATGTGATTAAAAAGTTTGGACACATCTGCTTAAGATCATCTGAAACCTGTTAATCTGTAAATCCCAGAACCAGGTCTAAACAAGAAGGAGCAAAACAGTTTTTTCTGCTACTTACACATAAAGGTCAAGTTTTATTTTAATAGGTAATTGTATTTATATCTTACTTTATGAAGCTACCAATTTAATCTTTGCTTTTTTACGTGGTGCTTAAACTTTATTATCAATGTTTTTGAAGTACGTCATGTTTTTAATTATCTTCATCTGTGTTGCTTTTACTCTTCTGTGAAGCAGGTTGAGTCACCTCTTGTATAAATGGTGCCATTCAGATGGACTTGCTTTGCTTAAGACCAAGCAGTAGATAAACTGGTGAACACACGGAGGTTTTAAATTCATTAGAGTAGCCAAAAAACAAGCACAAAATACTGGTAAAGGTTAACTACTGTTTATGACTACTGATGTTCCTCTAAGGTAGCTACAAACAACTCAAACAACAGTGTTTTTCACATCAACATACCAGAAGCTGGCTTCTTCTTTCATTTGGATGTTTTTTGATTGTGTTGTAACAGTTGTTTTCGCCCTTCTCATTGGTTGTCTCAGATCGTGTGCCCATGAGGTCATCCATGCTGGTCCTGTTTCTGGTCTTCAGTGCCCAGGCTGTGGCCCCCATCATAGGGCTCTTGTGCAGCGTCACAACAGCACAACAGGACAACCCCACCTCCATCCCCACTGTGGACCCCAAGCTCTTCAATAAGCGCCGCCACCTCTCACCCAGGGTGCTTTTCAGCGCACAGCCCCCCGATGCGGAGCCAGCAGGGGGACAGGGTGTCAGCAGGAGGACTCGAAGGCAGCCTCAGCACCGGGGGGTGTACTCGGTGTGTGAGAGTGTTAGTGTCTGGGTGGGCGACAAAACCAAAGCCACAGATATCTCAGGCAATGAGGTGACAGTGCTCCCGTATGTGAACATAAACAATGTTAACAAGAAACAGTATTTCTTTGAGACGACGTGTCACGTCCCTCCATCTGGAGGCTCGAGATGTTTAGGAATTGACGCGAGGCACTGGAACTCCCACTGCACCAACTCGCACACTTTTGTCCGAGCGCTGACTTCATTCAAGAACCTGGTGGCTTGGAGGCTCATTCGGATCAACGTGGCGTGTGTGTGTGTGCTCAGCCGCAAATCGTGGCAGCAGTGAAGAGTCACCCATAGACTGGCACACAGAACACAATATAGACAGACACATAAAAATGCCGACCGGCGTGTTTCTGCATATAACTTATCACCAAGGACTTCTCACCCTCTGCACAAAGTAAATTATTCTTGTATGTGTCAAAGTATCAGGACTGCATGTATACACACCAGACCTGGGTCAAAGAGTATCTGCAAGTAGTTTTAGCCATTGAAGTATTAACATGATTGTGAAGGTGTTTTAATCAGCTGCTGTTTTTATAAAAGAGGCAGTTTGGTGAGGTACATGTGTTCTTTTGCAACTATTAAAGTATTAGACTTTATAGTTGGAAATTAGAAATGTTCTCCTTGTAAAAACCATTACCCGTGCTGCTTAAAAGAGCTGCAAAACTTGGTCAATTTGCTACATTTAGGAGAATTTATTGGCAGTAAGATGCATAATATCAATTTATTCAAACAATTTAAAGTCACATTAAAATTAGAGTTATATTATTGTCTGGTGGAATTAGTCAGTTAAATAGAGTTGTGTGAAAGAAATTGGTTTCCTTATTCCATATTCCTTACTTTTCTATCTTTTGTTACACTTACATGTTTAGGATCATCAAGCAAGTAGATAACCAGAATAAATACAAAAACAACAGTTGTTAAATCATCATTTTATTTAGTATTTAGAAACATTGTTTACACTAACCTGGTCCTATGTGAAAACAATATTTCTTCTTATTAAACTGTTAATCCCTGGGATTAACAACTTTTTAAATTCAGCTTTTTCTCATTCCACCAAGGATTAATTACTCACATTAAGAAAATTAAAAACAGATGTTCTTGATGGTGCCCAAAATTTCTGGGGATTTTTTTGGACTGAAGAGACAAACGTGGAACTTTTTAGGACGCATGCATCTGTTTACATTTGGAGCAAAACTTAAACAGCATTTCCACTAAGAAACACTATAAAGATTGTTAAACATGGTGGAGGGAGTGTGATGGTCTAGAACTTCCTTGTTTCTTCAATAAGTTGTTGACTAACAAACTGATGGCACCATGAATTCATCTTTTTACCAGAAAGTCGGCCATCTATTCGGGACGATAAGCTGAAGTGTCTGCCACTCAATGGCTGCAAAAACAAAATAAAGACTTAGGAGTTGCATAAGTTTGATAGTTTTATACATTTAAATGTGACATAAAAGCAAATACAGAAGAAATATATCAGGGCTGTAAAGGCTTTTTCACAGCTTAATATGACAGTCTAAAAACGGTGGAATAATCTATTGTATTTTTCTTATTCATTTTCCATCAACTTCAAAGATATTTTGATGGTCGCGAAAATTGAGGAAATTTTTTTGGCCTTAAGATAAGAGAACAATACTGGAATCCAACCAGCCTTAAACTAAGTAGTGATGCAGGGTTATAGTATTCAAAGACAACTGACCACAACCCACAAGACAGAAAAATGTTGTGTCTTTCATTGTGCATGTTTTTTTTTTTTGAATAATAATTGTCACACGTTTGGAAAGAGAAGTGAACAGTTTTCAGTTGGTTGCAGGCTAGTATTTTACCGCAAGATATCACTAAGCCAAAGTAAATATAATGCAATTTGAAAATTACATATATGTAGAATCTCTTGCTAGTTTAAACTATACTTTAAGGGCTTTTTTATTCTCCCAATTCCAAAGTATCACTTTTATAAAAGCAGCCTTAGTTTAATAGGAACTTTAATCCTTCCTTTTTGCAATTGAGTTCTTGCTGCTTAAAAAGGAATTAGGAGGTACTATTAAATGCACAGACTATCCAGTAGCATTTTCACTGAATTCAGCTTTCCCCTTACATTTTGTATGATGTAGAGCCTAATCAAACCACGAAACTACAATAAAATTAGCCCCAAACCTGCAGACGGCACGTTTGTCCTGCTTAAACGTGTAATTTAAGGGGTTATTTTTATGACCATCAACAACATTTTATATCGGAAAAAGAATTATGATGTACTAAATTCCAGATTTGGACAAAGAAGCGGACTTGTGGACCAAACCACAGCTGCACTGTAAACCACAGCTTCTGAAAACACAGCATTTCGGTTTACAAGTATATTTGACTGTAGCTTTTACAAAGCAGATGCTAAAATCTGTGTTGTTAATAGCAGCTGAGTCAGTCACAGTAAAAGGCCCGTAAAAGTTCTGGCACAGCAACAGTCAAATTTCTTGTAATCATTTTTGCCTCACTGTTCACCGTCTTAAAGAAAATCCGTCTTAAAGAAAATCCGTCTGGCTGAGAAAAACTAATAAAACCATTCAGCGGATACAATTTAACCCAGGTCTGTTATAAGCAATTTGTTCATTTTTTTAAATAACAAATAATTATGTTTATGTTATTTATTAAACATATACAAACATAAACTGTATGTTTGATGAAGTGGTTCCTGCAACTATGAAGAAACATCACAAAAAACACTATGAGATTTGTAGCTTTCGTGGGACAAAAACCAGACAAATCTATATGTTTTTGACAGATCATGAACCTTATTTATTGCTTTGACTGATATTTATGTTGATTCTTCTCACCATCATTCTACAATTGATATGAAACAACTGGTTTAAGAAATATCCATTAAAAAAGTAAGACAGCGAATGATTCATGAGGCCTACTCACTGATTATATCATGGCTTAGCATATTCTTTTGTTTTGGCAGTGACATTTTGCTGTTGTCAGCACACACAAAAATTGGACTGCTGCCATTCACTCAGTATCACTTGGGATATGTTTGGGTTCCTTTGGGTTCCCAGCCCAGTTTTATATCATAACTTGTGTTCATGAGCCAGTCTTGTGAAACTCCGGATTGGAAGCACAAGGGAAACTGAAGTGAAATGAAGAAGCTGGAAAGGAAGTGTTTTACAATAAGACATTTCATTTGTAATAGTTTCAACCTGTCAGATATAAATGCAGTTTTTCAACCAGAGCTCTTGAATCTTGAGACTGACTAGAGCTGCTCCCAAAATCAGATGTAACACTTCCCTCTAGTGGACAAAGGCCAGAACTGAACCTTGTCAGAACCTAACCTTACTGAACATGTGGAAAATCATTCTAGTGTCTATAGAATAAACAGTTTGAAATTACAGTCTGGTGGTAAAATAAAAAATACAGGAGTGGCCATAATTAAGATGTTTTGTTTACTGAAACAAAGCTATATGAAATATAATAAAATTTGAGTTAATTGGATTTATTCCAGGTTCTATTTGCCCCACAAAAATTTTAATTTAATTATTAAAATAAAACTAGACATTAAAGGGGGGATATTATATAAAATTTCCATTTCTTGAAATTTATAGCATGTTAAAATTTGTGCCTGTTTGAGAATATTAATTTCTCAAACATGCATTTCTACATGCATGTTTGAGAAAACCTTAAATCTTTCATTATAGCTGCGAGTCCTTTGGTGTATGTTTCTAAAATGTCTCTGGAAACCAAAAACATTTGCCCATCTTTTTTTGCAGACCATCTACGAAATAATCAGACAGGATGGAGAGTATCCATGAGCTTACATTTTGAATTTATTTGAGGTAGTTGATACAGACACTTTTGGAGAAATTGTAACTGAGATCAGAGTCTTTCTGAAAACATTCAAACAAATTAAAATCCTGCCTAAAATGGAACACAAAAACTACAAACTACATCTGATATTGAGAACCTGTTTAGATTTCAGTTTAATTACAACGGGAATAGGACGACAAACATACATTCACTTTCACTCAAATGTCAGTAAAGTTTTACAGAAGTGATTTACAGATCCCTTTTCTATAGCAAGTCGATTATAGATTCTCTACTTTTGTTTCATTAAATAAGTGCATTTAGTTAATCAATAAAGAGATTAAGACAAAATTAAAATGATTTGTGCATTTTTAATAAATTTAAAAAATAAAATGTATTTTTTATGGCATGTAGCAATTTCAATTTACCAGTTTCAGTAACTGTGGTGAGAAGTTTGGATACCTCTGATGTTGTAGCTCTGGCTGTGTGTTTATGGCCGTTTTCCTTCTGTAAGGTGGAAATCCTGCTAGTCCTTCGCAGCCTCTGCCCTGTATTTGGCTTAAGACAGGGCAAATACTTTAAAGCTTCTCCATTCCTGCTGAACAAAAGTAACTCAGAGCATGATATGTCCACTATGTCCTTGTGGGGTTGGGTTAAGATCAGCAGCTGTCATTCATGTATGTTTAACCGCAATTGATGGACAAAGTTGGTTTTCTGACTTTGACCACTAGATGGTGACAAAGAAATTTTAGAATCCTGCTCTTTTAAGAATTTCATTTAATAGAAGGTCTTTCTAATGTATTCAACAATAATGCACTCTGACACATGCAAAATATTCAGCTAATGATGGATTTGTATATGATGATACTCCTGGTGATAGGTCACAAGTTGCCTTTTGACACCTTGACAGTAAATCACCAGTTATTTCAGAGAAGTGAATTAATTGCACATGATGCTGACGCAATCTCAGGGGCAGTAATTATTTTACCATGATCATATCTCTGATGCTTGGTGCCTCTTGGATCATGATGGTGACTCACAGTTGCACCATATGGCGATCAGATTATACCACAGTGTCCAATTTGCATGTGATGCACAGTAAAGACGGTTGAGGAGGATGGAGAGACGGTGACTGCGTAGGGATGATGGGATTTTCACTCCATTAAACCCACAGGACACAATATTAGCGTGGGTATATTTTCTCAGAGGTAATTACATGACAGAATCGAATGATCAGATGTTACGTTGACAATGAAGCAGTTGGATAATTTTACACATTGAAATCGTGTCAGCAGTGTCAAATAGAATCTATCTATCTATCTATCTATCTATCTATCTATCTATCTATCTATCTATCTATCTATCTATCTATCTATCTATCTATCTATCTATCTATCTA
>NW_006799957.1:927133-946135 GCF_000485575.1 Poecilia formosa | reverse complement strand
ATTAGTAACAGAAAACTGTTTTTTGATTGAAATAAAATAAATCAAATAATATTTGATATAAATAGACATAAACAACAGAAAATGAAGCAAATATTCCCGAGAACCTGCTAACTGAAATGAGTTTAAAGCCATTGAAAGTGGATTTTCATTGGCTTTTACTTGTGAAAAAGAAAAAGCAATAAAAAATGTCTAGAAAATGAAATCTGCAACTGACAGTCTTGAAGAAAGATTCCTCCAGGGAATCTACGATACAGAGTCATTCATGGTGTTGAGTCAAAAGGGACACACAAGTTATTTGATCTGAAGAGAACCATTCATGCAAAAGTCCGTAAGTCCAACTGTGTCATGAAACAATGTGCTATTCCTGAAAACAAAACTGTAAATGAGGGCAGCACAGCACAGCAACGTGACCTCGCATCATGAGGATTCAGGGAGAATGTAATTACTTCCTCATTCCACTTAGTCGCACAATGCAACTGCAAGTTTTTCTCAAGATATAACAGAATCAAACTTTCTCCCAATCATGACACTACACACCATCTGTACATCATTGACAGGAAATACAAGTTTTTTTCTGTAGTTTGTGCAGGAAAATCACTGTAAGCAGAATGTAAATCTGACTGAACTGAATACTTCATTTGAAGATCATAAATGTATTCAAAGTTTTAGAGTAAACAGAGCTGTCTGGATGTAGACTTAGTATAAGAGTAGACTTGGTGTCTGTCTGTGTGTAAAGTGAACACAGGACAAGACTATATTTTCATAATAAACAATGATATCAGCGACTCTTGAAGGACATTGTCGTCCTGCCTTTGCTTTATTTCCAATGATATAAATACAGTGCCTCACATTTTGTCACATTATAACCAAAACCTTAAAGGTATTTAATTTTGGTTTTATAGGATTATCCTAAGCAAAGTGCTGCATAATTGTGACGTTGAAGGAATGTGATATATAAACCTTTACAATTAAACTAGTAAACACGTCTGACCTGTCAAACAAAAAGTTGTGGACAAGTTGAAAGTAAGGTTCTGTTATACAACAGCATCAAAACCTCAGACTATTCGGTGCATTGTCCAAATATGAAAATAGTATGGAAAACTGTAAACCTATGAAGAAATTAACATCCATGTAAACATACAGGCCAGGCATGGAAAGGATTGACCACAAGGGAAGCCAAGAAGTTCACGGTAACTCTGACGAAACTGCAGAAATCCACAGCACAGTTGGAAGAATGTCTTGACAGGACAAGCTATTTCAATTAAATTTCATTTAACAGAGTTTCTTAAACCCAAAGCGGAACTAAATTATGTTTCAACTTAAATTAGCCAAGTTTTTCAAAGAGTCATTCAAAATGATGATGGCAGTGGCCAGGAACTTTTTCTGCATTGTCAGCCTTCTTTATCGGCTGGTTGAGTCACCGATGCAGTTTGACTCAAGAAAGTGGAAGATGGAATAAGGTGCTCTGAGACCAGAACTGAAAATTTGTCGCAAAATGGAAAAATGCTATGCATTGTGAAAAATGAACACTCCACATCATACTAAACCCACTGTACCATCCTTACTACCAAAATGTATTTATTCTTTTATTTCAAACATGATACAAGTATAAAATCACACACATGAACATGGAATACAAAACACACTTATTTCCGTACCACAATAATCTTAACATGCTTGAAAAGAAGTAGGAAGGAGCAAGAAACTTATGAACTCCCACCCCATAAACTCTTGCCATATTTTCAGATGGACCCTCATTATTAAATCCAAAAAATAAAAAATAAACATAGGCTAATTAATTTTCCGTTTTATCTGGGTTTACATATGTCTAAATATATACATTCATACAGCCATACCCACACACTCATATGTGTGAGCGTCAGTTTACATACATATTAATGCTATCATCTTGTGAAAATGACCTCCTTCTATTTCCTTTTAATTTGCATTAAATTTTAACTTTGGTTTAACTCCTTATTTAATTTGTTCCATAATTTTAAACCATGAATCAAAATACAAATACTGCCATCCTTACAGTGAAGCTGGTCACAGTTAATGGGAAGGCTGATTGAGCAAAACAAGGCAATACTGGAAGAAAACCTGTAAGATGTCTACCAGTTATTTTCTTCCAGTCTGACTGTGTTCCAGTTTTAGAAAGACAATACTGTTAGAAATGTACTCTAATCACCTGCAAGTACAAAAAAGGTGGTTCTATGCATGCATGCATGCATGCCACAGTGATCAGATTTTTATTCATATTTTTTTCTTTTTTAACAAAAAAAATAACAGTGTATCAATTTCACAATTACGCAGCACATTGTTTATAAGAAAAAAAAGAGGCATTACAACTTTTTGTTGTACATGTACAGCAAAAAGCTTAATCCCGTTTTAATATGTCTCTCAAGTCAACAATAACAACTCGTTACAAAATCAAATCAAATCAAATCAAATTTTATTTGTATAGCACATTTAAGCAGGAAGGCATTTCAAAGTGCTTTACATAATTAAAATAAAAACAGCATGTGAGAAAGAGTTTTAAAAAAAAACATCATTAAAATGCAAACAGTGAGAAAGAGAAATAAAAAGAAAGTAATAAAAAGATAAAAAGAAAAGATAAAAACATTAAAGACATCAGATAAAAACATTAAAAACATCAAATACACTGAAGACATCAAAACCCTCACTCTAATCCTAATTTAGCCATAAGCAACTCTAAACAGGTGGGTTTTAAGTTGAGATTTAAAGGCACCCAGTGTTTCAGCTGTTTTACAGTTTTCTGGAAGTTTGTTCCAAATCCGTGGTGCATAGAAGCTGAATGCTGCTTCTCCTCGTTTGGTTCTGTTTGTACAAGAGTACAAATGAGAATTAGACTGATCAGAAATAGAATAAAAATAGCAGATGCCACGTCTGTTACACCCCCTGATTCACACAGATTGTTATATAATTCGTGGATTTAGTCATAGCTGCAAACTAATTTTCATTGCAAATGAGGCCAGTTGAAAAAACAATAGATTACAGCAGAATTTCTCATTGACCAGGTCAACGTCAAACACTGATGTAACCCATGTGGAGGAACCGTTTGACGTTTTGCTTTGTTTTTTTTTTGTTTTTTTTCTCAGGGTCCCTAATGGACCCTGATGGCCCCCTCCTCGAGAGCGCCCGCATCTCCATTGGGCGGTAGCAGCTTCCCAGGCAGCCTGAGCAGCTTGTGCGCATGTTTTCATATAGACTAACGGGGCAGGTCCTCATCATCATTGCATGGGGCTGATGTTCAGTGGTAAGACGCGACGGTTCGCAAAATAAAACAAAAACAAGACAAAGGCTTCTGATCGGACAAATCGACACATCGGGCGACATCATGAGCAAAGTGCAAGGCGGGATGAAATGCGTGAAATATCTGCTCTTCGCCTTCAACTTCATCTTCTGGGTGAGTCCGCGATGGAAATGAATTTGCGTGGAGACGCTGTTGTTCATATTTAACACTCAGATGTGTGGGCATATGCTGATGTCTTGTGATTAACATACAATCACGAAAGCAGAAGATTTCCGTCGTCTTTAAGCGACATAATCATCTTTTCCGGTGACAAGAAACTGTTGGCGCCTTTGTGATCCACTTCGCCTCGCAGTGGTGTTTACATGTTCAATATTTATAACACGCCATATGCGTACCATTGTTTATACTGTGTTTCAATGGGAGCCTGGTTTAAGAGTTTTAAAAAGTATATATTTCTGCAGATCGTTATTAAGCACCTGTTCAGTCCACATCCTTTCTGAGTCTGCACTACCTCCCTACTTCAACCCTTCTTAATACACATATTGATCTACTTTTCATTTTATTAATCTAATAGCGCTTAAGTAATATAGCAGCCTTGTTATGAATGATATATAAAGTGTGTTTAAATATTCATTTAGCAAAGACAATCTCTGTTATATTCAGAATGATTTATGTTGCATGTAAAGGACCCTGTCTATTCTACAGCACATACTGTTCATTAGAGCTGCACTATCTGCTATGTTTCCAACACATATCCCTTCTGACTTGGCCTTGTGTTGTGACTTTCCAATGCTGGGTTCAGTACAGAGCATTTTTAGGAGACATATTCACTTTGAAGAAGATGCTGCATCAGTTTGTTTTAGTTTGATCAGCTGCTTAGAGAAGGTTTAGATGGACCTTTGCCTACATGGTACTTGCTTTTCATACACTGTCTCATCATCTGACATAAATCAGCGGCTCTAGCCTGGCCTATGTGAAGAAGAAGAAGAAGAAGAAGAAGAAGAAGAAGAAGAAGAAGAAGAAGTCAAGCCACAGTTAATTAGAAAAGCTGGCCTGATTTCACAAGCCACACCCAGGTGTAATTACTAATCTGCAGAATCAACATACCCGTTAAATAGCACGAAGTGGGGTAAAATAAAGAAACAAAGAAACAAATTGTGCTCCAATAATAATAAAAACAAAACTTCTAGAAAAGACAAGTAAAAAGTGACATCTATTGGTTTTTAAAGAGATTCTAATGCTTCTGGATTGCAGTGAGCCACAGTAAGAGTCATTATCTACAAATTGATAAAACAACAGTGGTGAATGTTCCAAGATGTGGATGGCTAACCAAAATTACTCCAAGACTGCACTGACAACTATTCATTAGTCCACAAAGGAACCAGATTTTACTGGGCAGAAAATGCATTTCCTGGAGAATCCCCGGGAAGAACGGCTGCTCTGTTTAAAGAACACAAAAGCCAGTCCCAAAATGATTATGGAGGTAGTCAAAGTCTGGACATGAAAATTCCTCCACAGACTCTTAACTTGCTGCTGCCAAGTGTGGCTATTAGGTTTAGGAGACAGTTACGTTACAGTATGTCACTTATGACCCTGTTTCTTTTTCTGTTTTATCAAATTATCATTGGCAGATATTACAGTAAAATTAGTTAGATAATCTAACGTTTAAGAGTGACAAGAAAGCAAAAATATATATATTTTTTACAATACTGAATATTTTTAGATTTTTTTAAATACATTGCAAAAAAAGAAAGAAAAGTTGCATGTGAAGGCTTGTTAAAGAGAATTTAGATATTTTTTCAAAAATGTTTTTCTCTTCTGTTCTTCAATTTCTTGTATCACAGCTCCAGTTTTTGCTAGCATCAGTTACATCTTCATTTGATTACACCCCTGGTATAAATTCACATAATCTTCTATTAGTTGTAAACTCAGAACCAGAGCTGCTTTTCATTTCTTGCTCATTCAGAGAGGAAAATCAATGCAGATACAAAGGCAAATGCCAGTTTGGTTGTCAGCTGTGAGTACTGATGTTTTACTGTTAAATGATACACTATATATGAGTTTAAGAAGCAGCATTGATTCTGTGCTCTGTAAGATGATCTCTTGTCTCACCCCAAAACTGACAGCAGCCTCTTTGTTTTGGCCGTTTTGAGGCAGAAAGGAGAGCTCTTGTGGCTGGAGCCAAAAGAGGCGTACAGTGCGCTGTCATTTTGGGGTGCACAGCCAACATGCAGCCAATGCCAACGTGAGTTACATCACCAAGGCGCTGTGAGGCTGGCACAACCAGTGGCTGAAGTGCACCCTGGGAGACGGCCCCCTGATGTTCTTGTTCTAATAGTCCATGTAGACAAGTGAGATACTGCAGCAAGAATCTTCTTTTATTAATAATAACCATTAGGCAATCAGGTAGCACTTTATTAGGCTTCAAAAGATTAGGAGAAAAGAGGAGGCGTTATTTATTGATCACACATTTTGGTTGTCTTTTTAGGATCTTAGGGTTTTGGTTCATGTGGGGTTTGAGGAAAAAAAATAATTTTTTCAGGGTTTATTACAAGTCTGGCCATACCCAGAACAGGATTGACAATTCACAGCAAGCATTTACTTGAACTTTTTCTTTCAGTTTCTTTTAACAGAGCCAGAGTCGCTGTAGAGGTGAAACATTAACATTCCTGGCACATGCCTGTTTTGAATAAACAGAAAGAAAAACAGGCAGTGAGCATCAGAAACCATCTCACTGATGAGACAAGAGCAACAGCGCCACCTACTGAAGAATGCTAACTAACAAGATGATACAGTCTAAAAGAAGCAAACCATAAATTCATTTTAGGGGTTTGATCAGTCAGTGATCTGGTGATTTATTTTTATTATTTCAGTTTAACCTTCTGTGTCGATAACTACAACCCATAAATCCCCCATGTCAATATTTAATAAGCAAAGATGAAAATAATATGGGAAAAACTTAATTAAGAACAAAGCCTACCCAAAATTATTAGGAGCATTCAAAATACTTACCTCTTTTAACAATTATGTAAAAAGTTAGTACTTTTTTTTATTATTGTAAAGGAAAGAATAAGGACAAAAAGGCTCAAAGTTTAACTATCAACTGCTAGAAATAAAAAAAAAAAATTTTCAGAAATCTTTATTATTTAATGTCTTTTTGGTTCATTAAATGATTGTGATCGTTTTGCAGTTGTCGGGCCTGTTGGTGCTGGCTGTGGGACTGTGGCTGAGGTTTGACCCGAACACAGTGAAGCTCCTGACAGGCGATGGAGCTCCTGACACCTTCTTCATCGGTACGTTGACGTTTTTTGGTCTCCCTCTCTCACCGTACACAATCAAAACATTTTTCACCTTCAATGAGTATATTTGAAGAAGGCAGCATAGTACATGTAGATCTTTTCAATTCGTGTTTCAATTTAGGCCAATACCATATTTAAAACAGCACATAGCTGTAAACTTGATCATAAAGTATTTATATTTCTAACTTTAATATATTTAACACATAATAATAAAACGTGGACTTAAATGAAAGTGTAATGAATAACAGCTTAAAGGGTGTTATTATTTTCAAAAGGAACTTTTAATCTGATGAAACCTAATGGGAATGGATATTCCAATTTATTGAATATCGCTGTTTTCATCACTGCAATTTAATCATCAGTTGCAAGCATTAGTAAAAAAATTATGTTGAATTCAAGTCATTTAGATGGAAGATGGGTGCGGTTATTCATGCGGTCCATTAACCACTTACCACATATGTTGCTTCCTGTTAGATTTGAATCTACTGAAGCTGCTCTCATGAAAGAACACTGCTGGCTTCTGCGTGGTTGTTACATACATTTTTAGTTTAAAACATAAACATTTTACCTTAAAGAATACTACGGCTTGTGGAAAATGAACGTACTGTGAAGCTTTCCTTTTTAAGTTTTTTATGGCATTTATTTAATAGTAGCTGTACAGGAAGAAGGGCAGAGAGAGAAGTGGAAGACATGCAGCAAATGGCCGAGGGCCGAGAATTGAAACCAAGAACAACTGTGTTGAGGACTGTAGCCTCTGTAAATAGTCCACCTGCTCCACCACTGAGCCATGCGGCGCCCCCGGAGCTTTTCTTTTTATCCTAAAATAAACCGAAAGGAACACCTCAAAGATAGCTTTTTACTCAGATCCAGAAGGATCTGCAGGGGAAAATAGCAGCAAAATCTGTGAATTTTGGAAACTACAAAATTGCTGAGTGAGAATGTTTATAAGTTATAAAGTAATGTGCCTTGCATTGCCTAACAGATTTGGATTGGTAGAATGAATGAATAAATGAACTGCTCAATGAGATCACTGGAAATGTTGGAAATGCAGCCCTGTTTCGGTTTTATTATCACATTAACTTGGTGACACTTTGTAGTCGGCTGGCTTTTTGAATACTGAATGAGTTGTTTATTTCTTTTTGCATAACTCCCACTAAACACACAGCAGATTATTAAGACATACAGTAGAGAAGACAAGCAGCCTCAGTGTTCAGTCCTCAATACAACAGGCTCTCTATTTCTTGTTCTGTGTAGGAGCGCACACTTTGAAAGAAGCCTGTTCTTGTTGCTCCCGTTTAGAGCATGACCTAAAATGGTGACTTCACTTCATCAACTCCCTGCTGTCCTGTCATGGAACCAGTTCCTCCCTCAGGACCAGAGGAGCAGGTTGGGTGTGTTAGATGGAAACTCTCCGATTGTCTCTTCTTTTTTTTTTCTTTCTTTTTACCGTCATATCTTGGTGCACAGAAATTTCAAAATGTTGCACACTAAAAGCTGTGGAAATTTATGCAAAGCCAGGGTGAGATATCTTTACAATTTGGTTACATGCAAATATCCAAACACCTGTCAGTTAAATATATTCTTACTTTACCACCATGTTTCACCTGCAGCAACAAAATGTTTCCTATCAGTGCACAGTAACTTTTGCTGAATTATTCCTAACTGATGGCCTGATAGGTTGCTCATTAGGTCTGTCCCAAGAAACACCTTATAATGGATAAAAACAAAAAGATCTTCCAAGAACTTTCTAATCTTACTCTTTCATGTACACATGAAATTGGTTGCTATACAGGATCTTCTATGAAAACTGTGCATAGAAGATCCCTCACCCCAGAACATTCAAAATAACACAAGGATGAAAAGATCTGATTCATCGTGATAAATCGATTATTGAAATATTCAGCTAATTTAGTAATCAATAAATTATTAATTACAGTTAATAATAAGGCCGTGTGCTATAAGAACAGAACAGTAATTGAGTCAAAACTGTATAAAACATATACATCTTGCATTTAAGACTAAAAACAAACCTTTGTCTGAAAGTGGCATAGTTTTAGCTTCACCTGTTTTAGTTTCTGTAAAAAAAAATATTAAGGACCTTTTGCATTCCAATTATTAATTGGCTAATCTAAAACATAACAACACTGTAAGCCATGTAGATGTTAGAACTATGTTTTTAACTGTAGATGC
This sequence comes from Poecilia formosa, assembly GCF_000485575.1. NCBI lineage: Eukaryota > Metazoa > Chordata > Actinopteri > Cyprinodontiformes > Poeciliidae > Poecilia > Poecilia formosa. The sequence continues at coordinate 937,372 of NW_006799957.1, read as the reverse complement.
ATCTTTTATTACAAATGATACAATAGAGGAATGTTATGTTATTGCATTTTAAGCAATAACATAACATAATATCAGCATATCATGTCAGTAGCCTCATTAGAAATAATTTTATTGAAAATAATAGATATTTCTGGTGCCACTTTGAGGTTTACATAAATGTAACAAAATTAGGAAGTTTAATTATATATTTTTTATGTTGTTTCCTGTACATGAGAATTAGAAAGCTTGTTATTAAGGTTGGTAATGTAGAAAAATGTCCCTGTTTAGATTCCTGGAAGAACAACTTGTTGATGAACTGTTCTGTCAGCAAGCCAATATTGCTCTGTGGAACCCTTCCTCTTGGAGGAATAATATTAGTACCAGCTCATGTTCCACCTACATATGATGATTTAAAGCTTTAAAAATCTGAAGTAGCCTCAGCGAATGAGTAGGAGCATAATTACCGGAGGCAGCTCAGCATCTCCGATGAGTTAGTGTGTGCAGCGTAAATCTGATTTACTCTTCTCATTTTATGAAATTAGATTCAGGCTGAATGACACCTGGAGCAATCTGGGCATCTGTTTATTTGCAACACGGTGCCAAGGATCAGTCACAACAAAAGGAATGCCATCGTAAAGTTCCTGAAAAGAATAGTAAGGCATCACTAGCAACAACTCACCTCAGGGACAGAGAGCAAACACAGCGCTACCTTAATAAGACAAAAGAACAGCATTCCCTGTGGATGATTCACTTGCCTTACTGTCACCTCCGCACTTTCCAGTGTGTACAGAACCATTGCGTGTGTATATAAGATAGGGACAGAGTTTAACTAAGAGATAATGCAGATGTTTACACTTACTAATGCCTGTTTCTGCCTCATACCTGCTTTAAAAACCACCAGGCCTGCTTGGTCTGTGTCTGCAAGATGTCACTGGTTTCACTAACAGAAAGTTCTATAAAAGAACAAGTGTTAAAATGACTGACTGATGGAAAATGTGTTGACACCTTTTATATACAGTGGAAGCTTTTTTGGCCCAACATATTTTCCATTGCAGATATGTTGGGTCAGAAAATTTGCTTTGAATCCGTTCGTACCGCGCTTCGGCTCCCTGCAGGTCAGCAATCTACTTGCTCGTATTTCCCTGCGCTTTTGTTCGACAACAGGAAAACAACAGCTTGCATTGGGCCCATGTGAGTTAATTATATTGCTGCAGTGATTAGACTCTAACCACGGACCTCGGGGAGCAGCCTGGTGTATGGTTGCAGCGTAGAGGAGGACTCAGTAGTGAAGGCTGGGAGCAGGGGAGCAGACAGAGGAGGTGACGTCAACCAGACGGGAGACAGGCAGAGATGGTCGTGGTTTCCAGCATTTGAGCCATCCAAAATTTGATTTGCAGCTTTACAAGACGGATCGTGTCTGTTCCACTGCTTCAGTTTCCAAGAACACGGAAGAACAAAGCCTACAGCTGAAAACAGCACCAAAATAACACAGTGGAAATTCGCTCAAACCAGTTTTGCTTTTAATTTAGCAGCATCAACACCTGGGAAGATATTATGTCTATATTTGGAGGTGCCAAAACCAGATCATTTTAGGGGAATTGTCTCAACATCTTCTCACCTGAAAAAAATCCATTTTACTTTAGATTTTAGATACATTATTTACACTGTAGAGGCAGCGTGTCAAAACCATTTACAAACACCCATATCCTAAAAATAATCTCTTTGAAAGGAGCAATCAAGCTGGCAGCCAGCACTTATCTCCATAGAAAGCTGTGAAACTCGGTGTGGGAGAAGGCTGATAATCCAACTGTGAGGGGTGGGAGGCGGCTCTGAAGTTTTGATTTGGTAAAGAAGTTTCGACCTACATGTTTCTGCTGTTACCCAAACACAACAAACAGTCTTTTTATAAACCTACCCAAAGACATGAAGGCACGTTGGATCATGCTGCCACCATCAGGTGAAGCTGTGAACTGCAGGAAAATGATCGTCGTCCCTCAAATGTTTAGATTTTCTGAGAAAACTTTAACACTGAATAATCATAATCAACCCTTCTGTGTCTTTCTGCAGCTGTTTACATCCTTCTTGGTGCAGGAGGCCTGATGATGGTTGTCGGGTTCTTCGGTTGTTTTGGAGCCATACGGGAGTCTCAGTGTCTTCTTGCATCGGTGAGTTCAAGTGCTTAAAACTAAACTTGTGTTGCTGTAATGCAAAACTTTATCTTATTTTTTTCTTGCTGAAAATCTTAGAACTCGTAATCCTTCACTTTACATTTCTATGGAGATTAATACGAATTTCTAGTTACTTGTCTTATATTTTAGCTAGGTCATGGTTTCTTTTACCTATTGAAAATGTTTTGAAATAATTTTTGAATTTAAAAGAAGCTATTGGTGAACTAATTTAACAACTTTACTGATGATTAGTTTAAAAACACTCAGAGATTGTCTATATTTAAATCATAAGTTGTACTGTAAATGATCACTGAGATTAGATCATGTGAAAAATAATCACATAAATAAAAAATATTTGCAACAATAAGCCTTCTTTGCCACTTCTGCAGTTCTTTGTCTGTCTTCTGATAATCTTTGGAGCAGAGATCACTGCCGGTGTGTTTGGATTCTTGAACAAAGAACAGGTGAAATAATTGATTACTGTTTAAAGAAAAAAATAAGTGGTTATCTCAGTTTGTCAAAACCCCAGGAGTTACTCACGCCTTTTTTATTCTTTTATTATAGATTGCTGAGGAAATCCAGAAGTTTTATAGCGACTCCATTGCTGATAATAACGTTAATGGCACTGCCATAGCACTAATTTATCACAAAACTGTGAGTACAGCGTAGCTTTTGTCTCATTGCATCCTTAGACACTGAAACACTGACATAACCATATTTATTTACCTTTTGCATGACCAGCTGAATTGCTGTGGAGGTGCCAGTATGGAGAAAAATCCAGAATTATGCCCAGACCAAACAGAGGAAACGGTAAGATAATTGTAACACTTCTTAGCCACATGGTGGCAGTATAGGACTGATTCTGATTGGCCACTTCAGATTCATCCATCAATGCATCCATTTTCGTACACCCTTGTCACTCGTGGTGTTGGGAGGGGTGCTGGTGCCTTTCTCCAGCGAGGCGTTTCGGGCGAGAGGTGGGGTCACCCTGGGCAGGTCGCCAGTCCCTTGCAGCACTTCAGATTCTTATCTGTTAAACCTTTCCTTTCTTTGACTCTTTAGGACTGTCATACTGCAATATTAAACTTCTTCGATGAAAAGCTGCTCATCATTGGATATATAGGGATTGGCATCGCTGGAGTAATGGTGAGAATTTGGAAAACTTTCACCTTCAACTCTGATCTTTTACAATGTTTGAATATCTGTCTAAAGGTGCTGGCTTGTGATTTTCACACAGTAATGAATTAGGAGTTTCATCTTGTTTATGTCTCTTTTCAGATTATTGGAATGATCTTCAGCATGGTCCTGTGTTGTGCGATCAGGAACAGCAGAGAAGTTATATAGTTGGGGTTATGACTCCCTCACACACCCACCCACTCACACAACAACCGGACCCCCTCACATGCGTACGACCCTTTATAATCATTGTATCCGTATGGGTAGAGCAGCACCACGGTTGCATGTCTGTGACACTCCTTTTAGATCAGACTGGAGAGGTGGGGAGGTTAACTGCACAGACTGCATTCAACACGACACGCTGGATCATTTCAAAGCTTTTCCCCGTGGCTTTACCAGCCCAGAAACACTGATTTAATGCTCTGTTCTTTCCCATTCTTAATGCTTTGCTTTTTAGCATGACGTGACATTTCCTGCTATTAACATGTTTTTGTTAGATGGTGCTCTGCAGAGTTTGTCATACTGCACTGTAGCTACAACACAATACACAAGGCCTTCTATGACACAAGAATGTTTGTGATGGAGGAGTATTGCTGTAAATATGGACTATTTTACACGTTTGCAGTCAACACTATTTATCCGGTCCATCTGTTTGCGTCTTCGGGCCTGATTTTCATCAAAGTTTGTGTGGTTAGGAGTTTTGAGGACTAGCCTACCTTTGCAGAGTGAGTTTCCATGGTGTGCCTATTTGAGCCGTTTAAGTAATAGTCAAATCTGCAACTACAGAATAACGTGTGTAATTTTTCATATATTTAACATGTACATAACTGTGCTTGTTCTCTGCCTCCACTTTCAAGTATTTCTACTGTAAAGCACGCATGAAAACTCAAATTGTTAGGGAGGTCTGATGAAGAACCGCTTCTTTTGTAAATCTACAAATTTTTCTGAGGTCAGTAATGTTTAGTGCTGAGCTCTTCTTGAGCACATTTAAACTGTAACAGTAAGCTAGTTTGCATTTTGTGGACATTTCTGTGGATGTAAATTTTGTGTGCCAATAAGATGTGAAATAGAAAATAATACAGTTTGTTGTTCCGTTAATGATAATAAAACATACTGGGTGCTCGTATCGAGTCGTCTTGTGGTTCATGCTGTTCTGGATTCAAAAGCTTGTTCAGTTCAGCCAAAACAGAACGAGCCAGTCTGACTGCAAGATAATAGCTACAATCACAGCAACAGTTAAACCATTTAAATCAACTGAAAATGTGACAAACCTATTTAATCTTACCATCACATGGAGACTTGGGTGACATATTAGTTATAATACTGTTAAGTCTCTAGGACAACCATTAGACAATGCCAGATTGTTGAAGGTTTTCCAACACCAATAAAAACGCATTCGGTCTGATAAATGCTGGTGGTGCTCTAAATGGAAACGCATGTTCTAGTCAGATAAGAGTAAAATTTAGTTTTTCAAACACTCCAGTTAGGCTTGGCGTTAAAAGGATTTTTTATTTTCCAATGTCCTTGTTAATATTAATTTCATCAAGAATACTGTTAATTCCAGTACATTTTAAAGTCTTCCATTGCAATATTTACCCAAAGCAACAGTTCACCAGAAAAATTCAACCTTCTTGGGCAGGCTGAAGAGACCCAAAACAGCCAGCCAAAAAGTATTGTTACCGTTTATACTCCAACCTTATGTCTTCTAGAAGAAGAAGCGTTGAAAAGGTATATAAAAATAAGCAGTGGTGCTAATCACTTAGGCACCAGCAATGAAGGATCAATCCAACTTAACAAATACACAAAAAGTGAGTTTATTTTTTTTATTCAAGAAAAAAAAAAAAACTCTAAGGGTGCTGTAAGGACACTTTTACACCAAATAAAAATATCTGCATAAGAAAAAAAGTGCACCATGCAACCAAAGTGAATGAAAAGAAAATTTTAATGGATATAATGTGTAAAAAAGTCATCACAGTGACAGTATGCAACAGTCATCTCTCACAGTATTATTGTTAAATTCAAGTGAATAATGCTGCCTCCAAGAACCCAATTAATAAATTTCTGCTCTACTGCAACATAATCCAGTGATACTTAGAATAATATAAATGTAAAGGTCTAAAAGGGCCTACACAAACATAATATATATAATAGCAAGTTTTGTAAAGGACATGCAAACAACAGGATTTTGTACGAGGACGCTTTTTATGGTTTGGTAACCTTCATGGTCCCACACCAGTAGGAAGGCTCAAGATCAATCCAATAAAACAACCAAATATTAAAATAGCAGAATACAAAACACATTTACAGAATTAAAGTGTAAACTGGGCCCCATATATTTAGCCATCACAAATCTTCTAAGTGGAAGGCTTAGTATGATGAGACATAAATGGAAACTGTAGGGAAAAATGTATATAAAATGAAAAGAACTTGTTAATAATAATAATAATAACTTTTTTTAAAAACTGAAATACTAAACACAAAACTAGGTCTGAGTGAGTTCCTCTCCCTCATAGAGGGAATCCAGACATGAATGTTTTGGGACTAGGATACAAGAACACTGTAATTCTGAGTCCACCACCTTAAAAAGGTCAACAGATTCAAGTGCAAATGATGGGCTCAGTTGGTTTCAAAGTCACAAAAGTGTGCAAAGTGCGACACAGCTGTCAAACTATAAAGATGATTTCTGTTTTTTGCTGTAAACTGATTGTAGCTGCCAGTAGTTGCGTCAGGCCCAGTGTGTAGATGGCCTGCTGATGCAGCTCAGACAGACAGGAAACTTGGAGAATAGTTGTCCAGGATATATTCACCAACACCAACAAAATACATGACCTGTGCAATTCCAAACAGAGGTGCAATGACCAGAGCACGGCAGCCTGCCCCCTTCAGAAAGGCAGACGGCCCCTCCTTCCTCATAATTTTACTGTCAAAACAGAAGGATGGGTATTTTTAGAGCCACGTATGACAGGGTAAGTATGCATCAGTAGATGGTGTGGAAAGAATGTGCCATCTTACCTCACACAATCCATAACTCCGTTGTAGCTCTCCTCAACTGCTCCTTTGTTGAGGGACTGCAGTCTGGTCTTCACCACTGTATAGAGAAAGAACATTCTTTAAGACTTGTTGCTACTGGTACTTGATGACAAATGGATAAAACGAAACCTACCATCACAAGGGTTGACTGCAACCGCAGCAGTAGATCCTGCAACACACCCTGACAGGAAGGCCCAGTAGAAGGGCGATGACTCTGCAGGGCTGGGTTTGCCCAGTCGGTTCAGGTTGGCAAACAATGGGAAGTAAACAATAGAAAAGGGTACATCCCTGAAAGAAATAAAACAAAATCTTCATTAGTAAATATTAAACTTTCTTTTTTTTTTCTTATATGGAGTGGGGGGGGGGAAAGCCGTTTTTGAATAAAAATGAGCTTCACCTCATGAGTGTTGCCCCCAGGCCCTTGTACAGGCCCTGGATGCCCTGTTTTTGCAGGAGTTCCTTCGCAATCTGCGTTGCCGACACGGCTCTTGTTGCAGACATCACAGGGCCCGAGTTGTACGAGCGACTCAGCACCGTGTTCGTCACCGCCAGCTTTGTGGGAGACATCATCACTGGTTTCTGTTGTTGGGCTGCTTAAACAAAAAAAAAAAAAGAAAAAAACATATGTATACATTAGAAACGTTAAAAATTCAAAAATTAGGTTGTAGGATGAAGTACCTTCTCCGTTACTCAATGGTTTTCTTACCAATTCTGCCCGCATCCTGCAGCTGGATTTTGAGCATTTCCATGGGGGTAGTAACAATAACTTGGCACATGCCTGCACCACACCCTGCTAGCATTTCTTTGAATACTGTTAAGCCTTTTCTGTTAGCAGAAAACAATGAGTCAGACATAAGTTGTGACACATTAAATTTCTGACAGACACTAGACAAATGCACTCACCCGTCCTTGGAAAGGTGATGGCGGAAGAGGTCATTAGCTGCCAGCTTGATGGCCTTCTCAGGGGTAACCAAAGTCAAGTTTACTGCTGCCCCTAAGGAACAAACAAATTCACAATTAGCATCGATGTCACAATCTAGTTTCCAATGACAGAGAAACATTTGCCTGTCAATGTTTTTATATCATCATAAAATAGAACTCAACTTAAAGCTGCTTCAATAACTCTGGCAAAGCACATCATCTCATGAAACATTACACTTAAGCATTGTTTTAAAGGCAAGACGACAGAAAAGGAATGGTGGGGAATGAAACAAAGTTGAAGTCTAAAATTCAAACACGTTTTTCTTTTTAAAATGAGTCAAGTAAAGTGTCTAAACATGTTAATGACAATACAGAAATTTAATCAAAAGTTGTTAGTGACAAGACAGGTTGACTTTAAGACTACACATATTTCAGACTTTGGACAAACTTGCAAAGTTATCTGTTGTACAATGTTGTATTAAAACATTGAAAAAAATAAAATAAAATAGATCAGACCAGATTAATTTGCAAGATCTAACAAAGACTGTAATGTTATAGTCAAGGAAAGAACAAGTAATGACAGGTTGACAGGACAGTGAAGAGACAACCAAGTAGTTAATGACAGGAAGTCAAATTACAGAACAGATGGCAAAACATAAAACTTGAGCCTATAGTTTTAAGTAGAAGCAATATTGTAAGAACCATTAATATTTGCCTCCAGCGTGGCTGCGCCTTATCGGCTAGCCTTCAATATCCCAGGGGGACCCAAGTCTGTAATATGGAAAAACACAGATGCAAACAGCATTCCTCACAAGAGCAAACGCCTAGCCTAATGGTCTCCATTTTCTTTGCAGATTTAAACATTAAAAAAAAGGGGAAAAAAAAAAACAAAAACAGTGTGTAGTACCGTGTTTAACAGCATCAGTAAATTGGAATTGGTCTTGACATTTACTTTGATTTCATTTCAAAAACCAAAAATAAAACTACTGCACAACAACTCGACACTGAGCTTACCATTTTCCTAAAATTAATCCTATAAAAATTGAACTTCCACATGTGCTAACCTAAAGCTTCTTAATAATCAGATGTATAATCTTACCTCTGTACATTCCAAAGTATCCCTCCGATCGAATAGTTTTGACAAGGCAGTCCATCCTTCATTAAACAAAAACAAAAAAACATTACATAAACTTTCTGCACAAGGTAACAGAATATTCTAGAATATTCGGTTGGGCTGTAAAATTCCACCCAAATGAGCTAAAGCGACTTCCTCAAAAAAAACAGGAGGAGTTAACAATGCACAGCTGTCACAATCCATCAGGTCAGGACACAGTGACTCCAATTCCATCCATGCGTCATTGTGGAATTAGAGAGGATAGCACCAGATTAACACAGACGTAGTAGATGTAATGCCCCGAAACCACACATCCATGTTGTGTAGATTGTAGCTATAAATACTTACATGCTCTTGTAGACTTGCTGCCCACTTCTCTGGTTCTGTAACCTGGTCTTAGCCAAGTCAACGGGGAAGACACACGTAACCCCAACAATACCGGCAATACCGCCATTAATGAGTTTGGCAGGTAGGCTGAAGGGTAACAGAGAAACCTGTTTTACTAAAGCCTGAACACATTACCCATTTAAAATAATCCAAATAAAAAAATATCAAAAAGTAAAACTCTAAGATTACTTTTATAGATAATTCTGTTGAGGTCAATATTATGAGGAGCAGGAAATCAGTTAATGAAACTTACCTAATCTGCTGCTGAGACATGCTGGCTCTTATATGTCACAAGTGAAGATGGAAAATGGAGAGATGTAGAGTCAAGTGCTTGCAGTTAAGCTGGGAAGTGGTGTCCTGGAGAGATAAAACCAAAAAGTGAACAGAATCCTGAGTAGCCACAGACTTTTAAACGCTGAACTTATCCCACCCACCCAGAGCTGCAGGTTTAAACTTGTCTGTATGCTTCAGAGTCACATGGTTGTGATGTACCCACTCACCACAACGTCTATTTACATTCCGGAACGCCTTAAAAGGGCATTCCCGCCTTCTATAGAAATTTTACAGAAATGTACTGGCTAAAAGTTAGATAACTGGAGATCTAAAACACGTTTCTTCGTAAGGAAAGTGTCTACATATAGTACATATCTAAATTAGTAGGACAAGTTTACTTCATAATTTCAATAACTGAATTCCTTCTCCAGCATTAGATTATGATAAAAAAATTTGACAGCAAATAATTTTCTTACTTCAGGACAAGTAAAACGTGTCATGGTCGCAAACAATACTAACCAATTTTTAAGACCTTATGGCGTTTGCTGCTTGATATAAAGAACAGCAACGTAAAGCATCCATTCAAACCATCACAGCCCGCAAAACTAAATAAAACAGCTAAGAACTCAAATTCGATGATTTAAAGTAGATTATTTATTCACTAAAACGTAAATATAGCAAGGTACTTACCAAATAATTGTCTTATGCAGCTTTAAGAAGAGTTTTAAGTCGTTAAAAGTGTATTTCGCTTTCAACCACTTTTCACCTCCGTTTTATAGCAATGAATAGACCGACTGGAAATTTCCACTGGTCTTATGGTGGCAAAGACTGTTACAGCATACGCCTTAATGACAACCAATCAGAGTGAAGACGTTTCCATAAGAACCAATCAGAGTGAAGACGTTTCCATAAGAACCAATCAGAGTTCAGATATCGCTCCTCTTTTCGTCCCCGTTGGCCGATCGATCCGTCAGTTAAAATGTTAGAACGAGTGAGTGACTGGCTGGAACGAGGCAGATGGCGGGGGTTGAATGTAAAAAGAATCTTTTGTTTAAAAAGCTCAAAATTTTATTTAAAATTAAAATGCATGAATAGAAAAGCTTGGGGTAGACTCTCAAAATATATTTTTCATTCTTAACATACACGGCTAATTTAAGATGAACTACTAAATTTGTCATGGCTAAAGACCCC
>NW_006799957.1:837902-926412 GCF_000485575.1 Poecilia formosa | reverse complement strand
ATTTAAATCAACTGAAAATGTGACAAACCTATTTAATCTTACCATCACATGGAGACTTGGGTGACATATTAGTTATAATACTGTTAAGTCTCTAGGACAACCATTAGACAATGCCAGATTGTTGAAGGTTTTCCAACACCAATAAAAACGCATTCGGTCTGATAAATGCTGGTGGTGCTCTAAATGGAAACGCATGTTCTAGTCAGATAAGAGTAAAATTTAGTTTTTCAAACACTCCAGTTAGGCTTGGCGTTAAAAGGATTTTTTATTTTCCAATGTCCTTGTTAATATTAATTTAATCAAGAATACTGTTAATTCCAGTACATTTTAAAGTCTTCCATTGCAATATTTACCCAAAGCAACAGTTCACCAGAAAAATTCAACCTTCTTGGGCAGGCTGAAGAGACCCAAAACAGCCAGCCAAAAAGTATTGTTACCGTTTATACTCCAACCTTATGTCTTCTAGAAGAAGAAGCGTTGAAAAGGTATATAAAAATAAGCAGTGGTGCTAATCACTTAGGCACCAGCAATGAAGGATCAATCCAACTTAACAAATACACAAAAAGTGAGTTTATTTTTTTTATTCAAGAAAAAAAAAAAAACTCTAAGGGTGCTGTAAGGACACTTTTACACCAAATAAAAATATCTGCATAAGAAAAAAAGTGCACCATGCAACCAAAGTGAATGAAAAGAAAATTTTAATGGATATAATGTGTAAAAAAGTCATCACAGTGACAGTATGCAACAGTCATCTCTCACAGTATTAATGTTAAATTCAAGTGAATAATGCTGCCTCCAAGAACCCAATTAATAAAATTCTGCTCTATTGCAACATAATCCAGTGATACTTAGAATAATATAAATGTAAAGGTCTAAAAGGGCCTACACAAACATAATATATATAATAGCAAGTTTTGTAAAGGACATGCAAACAATAACAGGGTTTTGTATGAGGACGCTTTTTACGGTTTGGTAACCTTCATGGTCCCACACCAGTAGGAAGGCTCAAGATCAATCCAATAAAACAACCAAATATTAAAATAGCAGAATACAAAACACATTTACAGAATTAAAGTGTAAACTGGGCCCCATATATTTAGCCATCACAAATCTTCTAAGTGGAAGGCTTAGTATGATGAGACATAAATGGAAACTGTAGGGAAAAATGTATATAAAATGAAAAGAACTTGTTAATAATAATAATAATAACTTTTTTTAAAAACTGAAATACTAAACACAAAACTAGGTCTGAGTGAGTTCCTCTCCCTCATAGAGGGAATCCAGACATGAATGTTTTGGGACTAGGATACAAGAACACTGTAATTCTGAGTCCACCACCTTAAAAAAGGTCAACAGATTCAAGTGCAAATGATGGGCTCAGTTGGTTTCAAAGTCACAAAAGTGTGCAAAGTGCGACACAGCTGTCAAACTATAAAGATGATTTCTGTTTTTTGCTGTAAACTGATTGTAGCTGCCAGTAGTTACGTCAGGCCCAGTGTGTAGATGGCCTGCTGATGCAGCTCAGACAGACAGGAAACTTGGAGAATAGTTGTCCAGGATATATTCACCAACACCAACAAAATACATGACCTGTGCAATTCCAAACAGAGGTGCAATGACCAGAGCACGGCAGCCTGCCCCCTTCAGAAAGGCAGACGGCCCCTCCTTCCTCATAATTTTACTGTCAAAACAGAAGGAAGGGTATTTTTAGAGCCACGTATGACAGGGTAAGTATGCATCAGTAGCTGGTGTGGAAAGAATGTGCCATCTTACCTCACACAATCCATAACTCCGTTGTAGCTCTCCTCAACTGCTCCTTTGTTGAGGGACTGCAGTCTGGTCTTCACCACTGTATAGAGAAAGAACATTCTTTAAGACTTGTTGCTACTGGTACTTGATGACAAATGGATAAAACGAAACCTACCATCACAAGGGTTGACTGCAACCGCAGCAGTAGATCCTGCAACACACCCTGACAGGAAGGCCCAGTAGAAGGGCGATGACTCTGCAGGGCTGGGTTTGCCCAGTCGGTTCAGGTTGGCAAACAATGGGAAGTAAACAATAGAAAAGGGTACATCCCTGAAAGAAATAAAACAAAATCTTCATTAGTAAATATTAAACTTTCTTTTTTTTTTCTTATATGGAGTGGGGGGGGGGAAAGCCGTTTTTGAATAAAAATGAGCTTCACCTCATGAGTGTTGCCCCCAGGCCCTTGTACAGGCCCTGGATGCCCTGTTTTTGCAGGAGTTCCTTCGCAATCTGCGTTGCCGACACGGCTCTTGTTGCAGACATCACAGGGCCCGAGTTGTACGAGCGACTCAGCACCGTGTTCGTCACCGCCAGCTTTGTGGGAGACATCATCACTGGTTTCTGTTGTTGGGCTGCTTAAACAAAAAAAAAAAAAGAAAAAAACATATGTATACATTAGAAACGTTAAAAATTCAAAAATTAGGTTGTAGGATGAAGTACCTTCTCCGTTACTCAATGGTTTTCTTACCAATTCTGCCCGCATCCTGCAGCTGGATTTTGAGCATTTCCATGGGGGTAGTAACAATAACTTGGCACATGCCTGCACCACACCCTGCTAGCATTTCTTTGAATACTGTTAAGCCTTTTCTGTTAGCAGAAAACAATGAGTCAGACATAAGTTGTGACACATTAAATTTCTGACAGACACTAGACAAATGCACTCACCCGTCCTTGGAAAGGTGATGGCGGAAGAGGTCATTAGCTGCCAGCTTGATGGCCTTCTCAGGGGTAACCAAAGTCAAGTTTACTGCTGCCCCTAAGGAACAAACAAATTCACAATTAGCATCGATGTCACAATCTAGTTTCCAATGACAGAGAAACATTTGCCTGTCAATGTTTTTATATCATCATAAAATAGAACTCAACTTAAAGCTGCTTCAATAACTCTGGCAAAGCACATTATCTCATGAAACATTACACTTAAGCATTGTTTTAAAGGAAAGATGACAGAAAAGGAATGGTGGGGAATGAAACAAAGTTGAAGTATAAAATTCAAACACATTTTTCTTTTTAAAATGAGTCAAGTAAAGTGTCTAAACATGTTAATGACAATACAGAAATTTAATCAAAAGTTGTTAGTGACAAGACAGGTTGACTTTAAGACTACACATATTTCAGACTTTGGACAAACTTGCAAAGTTATCTGTTGTACAATGTTGTATTAAAACATTGAAAAAAATAAAATAAAATAGATCAGACCAGATTAATTTGCAAGATCTAACAAAGACTGTAATGTTATAGTCAAGGAAAGAACAAGTAATGACAGGTTGACAGGACAGTGAAGAGACAACCAAGTAGTTAATGACAGGAAGTCAAATTACAGAACAGATGGCAAAACATAAAACTTGAGCCTATAGTTTTAAGTAGAAGCAATATTGTAAGAACCATTAATATTTGCCTCCAGCGTGGCTGCGCCTTATCGGCTAGCCTTCAATATCCCAGGGGGACCCAAGTCTGTAATATGGAAAAACACAGATGCAAACAGCATTCCTCACAAGAGCAAACGCCTAGCCTAATGGTCTCCATTTTCTTTGCAGATTTAAACATTAAAAAAAAGGGGAAAAAAAAAAACAAAAACAGTGTGTAGTACCGTGTTTAACAGCATCAGTAAATTGGAATTGGTCTTGACATTTACTTTGATTTCATTTCAAAAACCAAAAATAAAACTACTGCACAACAACTCGACACTGAGCTTACCATTTTCCTAAAATTAATCCTATAAAAATTGAACTTCCACATGTGCTAACCTAAAGCTTCTTAATAATCAGATGTATAATCTTACCTCTGTACATTCCAAAGTATCCCTCCGATCGAATAGTTTTGACAAGGCAGTCCATCCTTCATTAAACAAAAACAAAAAAACATTACATAAACTTTCTGCACAAGGTAACAGAATATTCTAGAATATTCGGTTGGGCTGTAAAATTCCACCCAAATGAGCTAAAGCGACTTCCTCAAAAAAAACAGGAGGAGTTAACAATGCACAGCTGTCACAATCCATCAGGTCAGGACACAGTGACTCCAATTCCATCCATGCGTCATTGTGGAATTAGAGAGGATAGCACCAGATTAACACAGACGTAGTAGATGTAATGCCCCGAAACCACACATCCATGTTGTGTAGATTGTAGCTATAAATACTTACATGCTCTTGTAGACTTGCTGCCCACTTCTCTGGTTCTGTAACCTGGTCTTAGCCAAGTCAACGGGGAAGACACACGTAACCCCAACAATACCGGCAATACCGCCATTAATGAGTTTGGCAGGTAGGCTGAAGGGTAACAGAGAAACCTGTTTTACTAAAGCCTGAACACATTACCCATTTAAAATAATCCAAATAAAAAAATATCAAAAAGTAAAACTCTAAGATTACTTTTATAGATAATTCTGTTGAGGTCAATATTATGAGGAGCAGGAAATCAGTTAATGAAACTTACCTAATCTGCTGCTGAGACATGCTGGCTCTTATATGTCACAAGTGAAGATAGAAAATGGAGAGATGTAGAATCAAGTGCTTGCAGTTAAGCTGGGAAGTGGTGTCCTGGAGAGATAAAACCAAAAAGTGAACAGAATCCTGAGTAGCCACAGACTTTTAAACGCTGAACTTATCCCACCCACCCAGAGCTGCAGGTTTAAACTTGTCTGTATGCTTCAGAGTCACATGGTTGTGATGTACCCACTCACCACAACGTCTATTTACATTCCGGAACGCCTTAAAAGGGCATTCCCGCCTTCTATAGAAATTTTACAGAAATGTACTGGCTAAAAGTTAGATAACTGGAGATCTAAAACACGTTTCTTCGTAAGGAAAGTGTCTACATATAGTACATATCTAAATTAGTAGGACAAGTTTACTTCATAATTTCAATAACTGAATTCCTTCTCCAGCATTAGATTATGATAAAAAAATTTGACAGCAAATAATTTTCTTACTTCAGGACAAGTAAAACGTGTCATGGTCGCAAACAATACTAACCAATTTTTAAGACCTTATGGCGTTTGCTGCTTGATATAAAGAACAGCAACGTAAAGCATCCATTCAAACCATCACAGCCCGCAAAACTAAATAAAACAGCTAAGAACTCAAATTCGATGATTTAAAGTAGATTATTTATTCACTAAAACGTAAATATAGCAAGGTACTTACCAAATAATTGTCTTATGCAGCTTTAAGAAGAGTTTTAAGTCGTTAAAAGTGTATTTCGCTTTCAACCACTTTTCACCTCCGTTTTATAGCAATGAATAGACCGACTGGAAATTTCCACTGGTCTTATGGTGGCAAAGACTGTTACAGCATACGCCTTAATGACAACCAATCAGAGTGAAGACGTTTCCATAAGAACCAATCAGAGTGAAGACGTTTCCATAAGAACCAATCAGAGTTCAGATATCGCTCCTCTTTTCGTCCCCGTTGGCCGATCGATCCGTCAGTTAAAATGTTAGAACGAGTGAGTGACTGGCTGGAACGAGGCAGATGGCGGGGGTTAAATGTAAAAATAATCTTTTGTTTAAAAAGCTCAAAATTTTATTTAAAATTAAAATGCATGAATAGAAAAGCTTGGGGTAGACTCTCAAAATATATTTTTCATTCTTAACATACATCTATACTTGGGTCACGGCTAATTTAAGATGAACTACTAAATTTGTCATGGCTAAAGACCCCTGAGGCGTGGGTGTTGATGGATTCACAAAAGGGAACTAGATCTTTCTGTTCTCTATTCTATTCTATTATACTCTGCATCAGTTTATAGTTTTACAAATATACTTCTTTTAAGCAAAACATGTTTGTTTAAAGAACTCAAATTTTAAATTTGTGTAGCTATGCAAAATAAAACTGATGGAAGCACCATTTGTTTTCAGATAAATGTATTAATTCATTGATTGTTTTAAGGATTGTCTCCATGCTAACAAAGTTGTCATTCCTTCAAGAATAGTAATAGTAGTATAATAGGCTTATTGTAACAAGACTATATACTCTTGTCCTGCTTCCTTTTCACTATTCAGCTTTCAGTATGAGAAATATAGACATCTGATTTAATGCATAAGAGGTATTTATATTTTATATCTTTAAACAAACTTGGTGCTTTTGATAGATTACTTTTATTTGAAAATTCCAGTACTGATTATTTTACTATAATGTACTAATCTATATGCTTCCCTTCTTTTGCACTCTGCCAGAATGATTAAAAAAGTATATTTCCTCATAGGTGCTGAAATGTAGCTCTTAAGTATTGAGGATGTTGTTGCAGGTTTAGAATATTACAGAAAATCGTCTTTATACTCAGTATATAAATAAATACTGCTAGAACACTGATAATATTTCCACTTTAAAATAATATGAATACCATGTATCTTGCAGATATGACCTGTGTTTGGCAATCTGGTAAATTCTTCTAGAAAAGTTTCTCTTTTAGGTTAATGGAGACAGTTTGGAATATTACAAGCTGAATGCTAAACACGGGAGGATTGTTCTGGAAAGGTTTGAAAAATTTACCAGGAACCGGTTCTACGCATATAGCCAGTGGCTAAAAGCTTGTGTAACACAGAGAGGTGCACACTATTTGCAAGGCAAGCAAGTACTTTTTTCAAAGGTGGCATCAACTTCAATCAGTTATTAGCCTTAATAGACACGTGGGAAAAAATTCAAACTAAGGCTTTAGTAGATTAAAGCCTTAATAAATTAAAAACATATTGGTGCAAGCAATGCAGTATTATTTTAATCTTTGGTAAAGCTTTGGCCTTTTTGACAAGCATACAATTACACTGTTTTTTTTTTTCTTTTCTACCATTTAAATAAAATTGCGTGCTGAAATTCTTGGTTGTCACAAATTTTAAAAGTATCTAATGTAGCTCAGCAGCCAAATGTCGGATTCCTTATCTATTACAGCAACTTAACACAGCTGACTGACTAAAGGAAGCATAATCTGTTACTTCTTAGCTTACATGTGTCAGGTGTTACTCACTAAGCAAATACCAGGAGCAAATTTCTCAGGATCAAAAAATATATTCCTGATGTAATACTAATCTGGTGATACACTGTAAGCTGTCAGGAGTTGTTTCAACATGTCACTGCTTTGCCCAGCGGAGTAAACCAAACACAGTCAAAAGTGTATGATGTTTGACTGAAAAAGTGATCGGCATGTTCACCACATAGCTGGTCTCCATGCAGTGCTGAGGCAGGCAAATTCCTTAGTAATCTCTGTTTCATCCTGTAGGGTTTACAAAACACAACTACAGCCAGGCAGTTTAAGCCACAGTGACCTATCACCTGTTAGGTTTAAGAGTCATAGCCGAACAACTTTGTAAATCATATGAGCCTATTTTATTTTGAGTGCTTCCTTTTTACTCCAGTGTTTCAGCAGAAGTAGATTCAGGAAGAGAGAGATGATCTAATGTAGCTCAACATGTTGGAACTTGAAAAGGAACACATATTCATAATTGCAGGTCTTTATAGGTCTTTGTATAAAGACCTATAAAGGTCTTTATAGGTCTTTGAACTGCCAGAGCAGTTCAAAGTCAAAGGACACTTGTTACTGAAGTGTACTATGCAAATAAACTTGACTTAACTTATGTTCTTATTTATATATATTTTTTCAAAATCTCTTTCTCTTTCTTTCCGTTTATTCATTGTCACATGCTGTAAAGCACTTTGAAATGGCTTGCTGCTGAAATGTGCTATACAAATAAAATTGGATTGATTAATTAATTGATTGTGGGATTTTGTACGCAAACTGTTTAGTTTGCTTTGTAAAACCCTTTAGCTAATGCTTGGATTTGCAAAGTGCCATAATTTAAGTGGAGCTGAGCTATCAGCTGAGACCTGCCTTCCATTCCACTTTTAGATACTGTAGGAATCTTCATTAATACCTGCTGTCTGAGAAGGACACACAATTTTTGGGTGCAAACTGCTAACCTCAGATATTATTCATTCACCCGGCACATTTAGTTTTAAAATAACCTTTTATTTTTACTAACTTTATGCCTGTGATTGGATGTAATATTAACATGTTGGAGAAGCCCAGGCAGAGTATGATAGGGAATCTCTGGAAGAAGCTAAAGTTTAGGTTGATGACAATCCACAAAGACAAAGCATCAAAATATCAATACAAACATACAAAATACAGTCAGCAATGATGGGAAGAGTTTGAGTACTTTGATGATGGCAAATATTTTTTTTCGGGTACAGATCATTATATAGCCTGATAAATAATTTTCCACCTGCAATTTTTTTAAATAAAATATGAGTGGCCAGTGGAATAAAACTGAAACTGATCAATTGTAAGCTTTTCCTCTGGGATATCCTGATGTTAAAAATCAGAATGACCATACCTATTTTCATTTCTTGTCTTTTAGAGAGAACCCATTCCAAAACCTAGACGGGTCAGACCAGTAACTTCACAAATATTCTCACTCCTGTGTCACAAGACATAAAGGTAGTGCTTATTTATGTCAGCTCACTCCAAAGCCAAACAGAGGATCAGGTTTTTAGGGTGTGTCATTGTGAACACTTTGTAGAGCAGTTTTTAGCCTATATTTTCTTATAAACTGGATTTAATTTCTGGTTCTAAAATACATCTTTAACAAAGTTAATTTAGACTTTAAATTTTGGCTCTTGGCAATTCCTTTTAACAAATTGCCAGGGACACTCTGGAAATCTAATTTGCGGCCCTTTAGTTAAACGCTTTCGTTATTTTATATTTAAGGAAATTTGTGAGAATATCTGAGATTTAGAACCAACAAAAACCATTGAATTGTCTTAATGTTTTAGGAAAATATATGTGAAAGCTTCATACAATCAGTGATTATGAAAGACCAATGTCACTTCACCCCAGAAGATGACTTTATGAAACATTGTCTCACTCACAATTCTGAGCTATTTATATTCTCCAGCTGTCTCTGAAACTCCCTTTGTGGACAGTCTACTAGCATAAACCCCATTTAGGATGAGACATAGACGCTGCTAACAAACAGACGTGTTAAATGTGCTGTTTAGAAGAGCCTGTAAACAGTGGGCTAAGTCTTTCAGATTTTATACCCATCCGTTTAACCCCATTCAAAAGAAGAGTTGTGTCAACAATCACATACTTCTCTGAATGACTTCACAGGTAAATATAGAATCAGGAGGTGACCTGCTGATGTAAACAGCCTCGGGTTTGTTATGCAGTAAACACACAGCTACGGTAAGAAACAGAATGTGATTAACTCAAGGACATCTGATTCAGAGAGCCATTTAGATGATGCAGTTTTAATTGGTTTTTATTCAGAGAATCTATTTAACAGTAAATAATAAAAGTCTGGAAGAAAAAGTATGGAAACAATGCTAAGCAAAATATGTGGAATCAACTGTAAACTAAGATGTCAAACTATAGCTTTATTAGTCAATAATCAGATTAAATAGAATGAAACAGTGCAAACCATCTACGGTCTATTATATGATAAGAAGTAAAAACCTTTATTTTCTTACATAAACAGAAGGATTAAAATGGGATCATGTAGTTGCTTTGACCGGGATAAGGATAAACGCGTCTGACTGGTTTAGCACAGTTAGCATCGTAGACGTTGACTCTGTGTGTGCATTCATCCCTTTCAGTTCTGCAGGCACCACAGTGGCAGCTGATAGCTACTGGGTAGGTATATGCAGGGTTAGAGCCAATAGCACAGCCAGGCAGAATGACTGTGCGATATTCCACCTTATCATAGGTGCAGCTTCTCTGAAAAACAAAGCGTGAGTGGAAAATATCCCCGATGTTGCTGTCCTGAGTGACACACAAACACATGGGAAACAGCTGATGAATGAACCTGCGAAAAACTCATTTGACTGGGACACAAACATGCAAAGAGTGTGTATCTATATTTTAGTTTCCAAATGATGTACTAGAAATAACAGCTAATCTTACCAAATTTATGAGTAAACTAGAAAGCTGGCCAACAAAGTTTTGTCAGATTGACGAATTAAAAACTACACGACTACTATGTATGAGACTGTAACTAACAGACTTAGGTCACAGCAGAAGTAATTAATCCATTTTTATTTTTCTCAACACAGTCAGGAAATACATTTTCTCTCAGCATTTTTTACTCATCTTGATCAAAAATGTATTTTTAAACTCATACAGACTTGAAATCTGACAATTCTGAGTAAATTAGCTCATCTTGGGGTTTACATTATATGACATATGTGCAACAAACTTACTTTTTTCATACAGTAAAATTAATAGCATTTTCTCTGCTACTACAAAGAAATACATACCCTTGTGAAGCAAACTCCCATGCAGATAGTAGTGTTGACTGCCACACAATAGTCACATTCTGGCTTTTCCACAAACAATGTGGACTCTGTGGGCAGACACATGGGAACAACTGGGTAAATCAGCAGAAAAAGAACCCAGCAGCTGAACGCTGATGTCTCCATTTTCAGCCAGGTGGTTTTTCCTTAACCAGGTTTGTTCCTGCAAAGTAATGAAAGACAAGCAAAGAAAAAAGAAACATAGGATTATATCAAATGACTTTTCTTTTCTTTGTTCAAAAGAATCAAGTTTAAGAGATGCAGTCACTGACAGATGTAGTAATGTTCTGAGTCTGAACATTCTAGATGAACCATAGATATATATATATATACAAACATAATCTAATCCATGTTAATCCAAACTATTATCTTCTATCTGTGACGAAAGAGGTGCACTGAACATTTAGCCCATTTCGTAGATGACATGAACATATTGATGCTCTTAATGAATAGCATAATGAAAACAACAATGTAATTTTGTCTGAAAGCAGTCTCTAATCCACTGTCCACTAGATGTCACAAAGTGCCACAAATCTTGTGCTGGAAACAATATATATTATGAGGGGTTACATAAGTTAAAGAGTGGGTTTAACCACTTTATTCAAAACAAATCAGCCTTTTTTGGATTAAAAATTAACAGAAGTTAAGACGTAATAATGTCTTTGTGTGCGTTATTGTGTATCTGAATTACGGTTTTGGTTGTTGTGAGTTAAAAACTGATGTCAGCAAAGATGTAAGCTGGTAAAAACAAATTAGCAGAGCATACACTTTTCATTCAGGTTTATCTAATCTGCTTTCACAGTCGGCATAGGCAGTGAAGCCATTGGTCACAAAAAGCTACTGACAAATAAAAGCTAGAAAAAAAAAAAAAAACACCCAACAAAAGCTTTATACACTGACTTCTTATCTGTAATTTTG
Organism: Poecilia formosa; assembly: GCF_000485575.1. Lineage (NCBI taxonomy): Eukaryota > Metazoa > Chordata > Actinopteri > Cyprinodontiformes > Poeciliidae > Poecilia > Poecilia formosa. The sequence goes on along the minus strand of NW_006799957.1, from coordinate 915,179 downwards.
AGTAATGATTGGCCAGACTAGTCAAAGTGTCTTGGAAACATTAAGTGATTATAAAGCAAAATGCAGCAGTTTTGAACACACTGATGTTTCGGTGCTTATCTGTTAGTTTTTAGTTCACTTGGATTCATATGGACAAACACACAGTAAATGTGTTCCAAGTAAAACGGACATATTGAAAAGGCTATACTCATTCCTCTCTTAGGTCACATTTGTTTAGACAGTATTGTCAACATCTCATAACATTTATCTTTGCAGAATATTAGCCTTATCCTTTATCAGTGACAAAGAATAACGCATGTCCGAGTGTGAATCAGCATTAGTGTAACAGGATATCTCATTGCTTCTGTGCAGGTGTTATAAATCTTATGAAAACATTATAACCTGTCATTTTTATTAAACGCTTAAATTATTGTTGCTCGTTCTACAGTTAATTCTTACAAAGCAGACATATTAAAATATGAAATCTCATGGTAGCAAAAATATATTTGACATATTCACAAAAAAACAAAAGCTTAAACCTTTATAAATAGTATGTCTGAATTTATATATTTTTGTTTTAAGCTGAATATTCATTTTACAAATTAGTCATTATTTTGAAGTAATATGCTGAAAAGGTGATGAAAGATGACAACACTAAGTAAAGAAATATTATCACAAGTGACAATATGTTATAGCGGAAGGAGTGAAGACCAAACCCTGAAGACTCAACTTTCCCTCCCTCTTGAATTTTTTATTTAACCAAAAGGTACTGTGTAACCAGGAGACACAAACAGACCTACCATCAATGTGTCACTGCCTCACTTTATTTTACGCAAAAAATAGATTTATTGTCAGCAAAGAACCTTTTAATTGTCACCAGTGCGCAACCAGAGACACACCAACAGATCGTTTTCTTTTATAATCTTTGAAATTATGCCAGGCTTCACTGCCTTGTGTCCTTGATGGATCATTAACCTAAGTGAACTAATCTTTATTGTCTGCTGAATGCATTAAAGCTGACCAGACTACTTCCAGTTGCACGAGAGGTAGTTGAACTATCAATGAACTACTGATCACTGAAGTGACAAAGTTAAGGTAAGGTAGAACTGAAGTCTTTAAGTGTTTGGAAGCATCAACACTTTGTGAAGGTTTGAGGAGAGATTTTTAAGAGTAGAGGTAAGTTAAATTAATTCTATAATTTATTCAATAAAAAAGCAGCTTATTTTTTATCTTCAATGTAGCGTTTTTTATAATGCTTATGATGTTTTACATATACCTTCAGCAAGATTGTATTTTGCTAATATTATATATATATATATATATATATATATATATATATTTTTTTTTACTGTGATTTTAGGTTCAAAGAAGCTCTTCCGCTCATTTCATAAATCAACAATGGTTGGAACAGGTGGCCCAGTGCCCACTTTCTCTCCTTGGGATTATGTGGTGTTTGCTGCAACGATTCTGGGAGCAGCCAGCATCGGCCTTTTCCAAGCCATCCGGGGCCGGAAAGAGAACAACAGTGCAGAGTTTTTGTTAGGTGGACGACAAATGACAGCTGTGCCAGTCGCCATGTCCCTGACAGCCAGCTTCATGTCTGGCATCACAGTCATTGGAACACCCTCAGAGGCTTACCGGTTTGGTCTTGCCTTCTGGCTCTTTGGTTTTTCTTATGCTATCATGTCTGCCATCACTGCTGAATTATTTGTACCAATTTTCTACCGACTGGGGATCACCAGTGCCTATGAGGTAGGAACATACTGCACATTTTAAACTATTGTATACTAGGAGAAAGCTGCAGTAGAAAAAGAAATCTCAAGAAACAGCAAAGCTATAAAAAACTGGTTTTAGATAAGAATCATACTTTTGAATTTTAAGCAACAATGTATCATGTTTACAGCATTTTTAAGGTTTTTTAAAAATATCTTTAAGTTTGGTAGCATCTGACTATTTTCTTTGTTAAACCATCTAACAATAAACTGTGACTTAATGGCTAAAAAGGCTTTTAAGGTTATTCTGTAGGTAGATACTGTGTTAGTAACAGCATGCCAAAAAATATAATGTCTTCAAAACATCTTTGGTTGAATCAGAACAAGCCCAAGATAGCACACTTTGACTGGGACAAAATACCTTTTATCTTTTTTAAGATTAGCAAAAAACAAGAAGATAAACAGCATATTAAAGCTAAACTAAAGAAACTAAAAGAAGTCTAGAAAAAACTTGACAAATGCCTCATCCTTATATGAGCTGATTTATTTACTTTTGTCAAGATCCTTACGGCACTGAACTCATAGTTTATCAAGTGTATTTTTTTTGTAGTGGCAAAAGAACAGAACCAGGAAAAAAATGCTTAAGTTCTGGAAAGATAGATGGATTGCTACAAGCTCTTTGACATTTTATGAGTAAGACATCCCAGCGTGAAAATACTGTTTAGATGCTTAAATAATTTGTGACTCACCTTTTCTGGGTTTGCAAAATAAGTAAAAAGGTAAAGGTAAAAGATATAAGTTAAATGCTAATATGAGATCTGAAAAACACAAGAAAAAAAATCTCAATATCATATAAAATTAAGTACAAATCCTGGAAATTTATCGAAAATGGGGACACAATTGCATGTTGTTTTTCAAATTCTCAATATGCCTGGAATGATGGGATAGTCATTTGAATGATGTTTATATGTGGATTATTTTTTTTCATTTCTAGTACCTGGAACGGCGCTTTAATCGGATAACCCGGCTGACTGGAACATCCATGTACATTGTGCAGACGGTAACCCACGCATTCTTAATTAAAATAGGATAATAAATTGGAACAATCATAAATATTAAGATAACTGTTACAATATAAAAATAAAAAAAGATTTAAAAAAATGTAATGACGCATATTTAAAACAACAAACAACATCTGTTCTTTTCTCATTTTGACTTCATGCATCACTGATTGTAGATACCTGTGCCATGACGATATAAATATGATCACATTGTGTTTGGAACTAATTCATTAATGGTCCTGCTTTTCAGGCTCTCTACACGGGCTTAGTTATTTATGCTCCAGCTCTTGCACTAAACCAAAGTAAGTCTTAACACAAAAAAGTTTGTTTTTATTTTCTCGTACAGATACAGCTGTTATAAATCCAAAAGAAAAGATAGTAGAAAGTTACAAAATGTATATTTATTTATAATGGAGAATTTTCCAAATTGTTTAGTTACGGGGCTGGATCTGTGGGGAGTGTTGGTGGCAACGGGGGCAGTGTGCATCATCTATTGTACTTTGGTTCGTATTGTGTTATTATTTCAAAAATAAGTATCTATTGCACATTATTTAATTCATGTTTGAAATAAATTAAATGGAGAATGCAATCTTTAACTCAAAGTTTGCCATTCTGTTCTTTTGAGTTCTGCCAAAAAAATACCACATTTGAGCTCTGGGGTTCTCGTGATATTGGAGTTTGTGATACAACTGATACTCATTATTCAGTTCATAGTATGAATGTTTAGTGAACCATATCCTTGATCAAGCCCTGAACATTCAAGAGTGACCTAAATTAGCTTCAAACCTGCCCTGTCTGATCATATGAATTCTGTCACAGGGTGGCCTGAAAGCAGTTATCTGGACAGACGTACTGCAGATGGTGATCATGCTGGCAGGATTTGTAGCTGTAATAGCAAGAGGAGCCGTAGTACAAGGAGGTCTATCAACAATTTGGGACGATGCTGCAAAAGGAGGCCGACTGGTAGCTTTTGAGTATGTTAACAACATTCCTTTAAATACCTTTTGACATCAAAAGAGCCTCTTTTTCCAAATCAGAGTATTCAAGATATTCAAGAAAACCTGAATAGACTTGAATAGAACACCTGCTCATTTATCAAAATATAAAAAAAGACAGCTGAGAGCAAAAAAAAGCTGTGCCATGTTTGGACATGTTCTAAGCTCTCTCTCTCATTGTTGATCTTTTTCACAGCTTTGATCCAGATCCTCTCAAGCGACACACTTTCTGGAATATTGTGATTGGTGGTAGCATAATGTGGGTGTCTATCTACTCAATTAACCAGTCCCAGGTGCAGCGCTATATCTCCTGCAAAACCTTGGGGCAAGCCAAGTTGTAAGCATCACTCAAATAAAATGCAAATAACCCTCTGGCAGTGGGGAAAAATTCAAGCACTAACAGGTCATGTTTCCCTCAGGGCTCTGTATATCAACATGGTTGGTTTATGGACGACAGTGAGTCTTGCTATGTTCTCTGGTCTTACGATGTACTCCATTTACAAGAACTGTGACCCACTTTCAAATGGGGATATAGGTACTTCTGACCAGGTAACTATAGTATCTTTATGTTACTTATCATCCCATGCACAATATGCTTTTTAATTGGGTAACAAAGTATTGCTTGACAATAGTATTGGCTTGTATTTGTGAACCAGCTGCTGCCATACCTTGTGATGGATATTCTGTCAGTTTATCCTGGAATTCCAGGCCTGTTCGTGGCTGCAGCTTACAGCGGTACCCTCAGGTAAGGCTTGAGACAATGAAGAAATAAAAATGAAATTACTTCCAGAAATTATGCGGTGGTAAGGAAATGTTTCTTCCTGATAAGAGGTAAATTTAAACTATAAAACACTCAAGACACAACTTTGTCTAACCAACAGATAAGTGTGTGCTAAGACATCAAACATAGGAAATTGCATGCCACCTTGTACTAATCTTTGCAGCCTTTTACATTTATCCATTTCTGATTTGTTAAGTTTCTGAAACTTTGCCTTTGGACTTCTTTCAGCACGGTGTCCTCCAGTATTAATGCTCTTGTTGCTGTCACTGTGGAAGATTTCATTTTTCCAGTCTACAAAGATTTCACACAGAAACAAGTGACTTGGATGAACATGGGCCTGAGTGAGTTCTACCTACCTACCTACCTACCTGCCTGCCTACTTACCAATCTATCTATCTAGATGGATGGACAGCAACCACAAAGTACAACATTAGCTGTTGACTCCTTACAGTTAAGACCAATGAAAAGCCACAATTGACATTATTTATAATCTCAGTGGTTGTTTTCATTGGTAGATAACAGTCTGAACTTTCAGTACAATGTATTACAAATTAATCACAAATATATGATTGGTGCTTTAACAACTGTGGGTAGAGCAGTCACAGCACTGACTTTCCACAAGCTGAATTGCAGCAGGCTGGATAACTTGGAGCAGACAGGTTAACATGTAGTGTTTCTCTTTACTGATTTACTGAGAAATGCATAAGCAGGTAATCTGGTTCTCAGAAATTCTTTAGAAACCCAAATGAAGGGCTGGGTTCTCTTTGTGAGAGAAATTTGATATACCTGATGTAATTTAAAGTATTAGGTAGGCCTGTCTGCACAGGAAAACACATACATTTTTAAATTTTCTTGGCTACATGGCCCAATATTTGATATTCATTAGTACTTCCTAATCAAAATATCTAAATAAAAAAAAAAAACATTTTAGAACAGAATAGAAATGTCCTTTCTGTGCAACCGCAGCAAAGTGATGATAAAATTGTTGCTGATTTTTATCTTTGCCTAAGTTTGACTGCTTTTTTTTAATTATTATTATTATTATTATTTTATTTTGCCAACACCCAGGTGTGTTTTTTGGAGGCGTGTGTATTGGAATGGCTGGAGTTGCTTCAGCAATGGGAAGTGTTCTGCAGGTAAAATTATGTTAGAATAAAGCAATATTGTCACAGTTAATTATAGTTCTACAGCACCATCAAGTGGTACTTCTTAAGCACTACAAGTTAACATTTTTCTATTTTCAGGCAGCTCTGTCCATATTTGGCATGATCGGTGGACCTCTTCTTGGCCTCTATCTATTAGGCATGTTTTTCCACACAGCAAACTCAACAGTGAGTATTTCATTGACCTGGAAAGTTTTATTGCACAACTGAACCTTAAGAAAACAGAAAATATGCAGTAGCAAAACAGGAATGTGACTCCGTGAGGTGGAAGTTGACTGAGGTCATATTTACCTTTCAGGGAGGACTGGGAGGATTGATCACTGGTTTGGTGTTAACTTTGTGGGTGGGAATTGGAGCTCAGCTTTACCCTCCAACAGCTGACAAGACACTTCCCCTTCCCCTCACCACTGTTGGCTGCAACAAAACAGTGGACCTCAACAGCACAACAGCAGCTCCATGGACCAGCCCAGCAAATCTGACTCCAGAGTCAGTATTTTATTTTATTTTTTTACAAAACAGAAACCTACTTGTAAAACAATTTATTTTATTTATTTTTTATCTTCTTTCTTTTTGCAACAATGTTTTCTTTTTCTTTTGGAAATTAAAGTCAGACAGAAAATTATTCAGGCTTTAAAATCTGATTTGAAATATGTAATTCATCACTAAAAATTAAGCTTTGAGACAAGTAATAACAGCAACAATAGTTTTTCTATTTTGTTTTGCTTCATTCTTCTTATACATCTATCAGGTGTAACATTATGACCCTGATTGTTTATGCTCAGGCGATTGCAATGCAATTGTCTACTCCGAAATCTTATCAGTAATGTGAACTAAGGTAGCTCAACAGAACAAATGAGCCAGCAGTGAATCGGTGAGCATTGACCAGATCCCTCCTGTTCTTTTCTTGCTTCAATTTGAAAAGATACTGACCATATGGCCTTTGACAAACTTGCTTAAATCCTTATGCCTGTCTGTGTTTACTACTTTGCAATGGTCACTTGAGTATGAGTGTAACACGCTCTAATTGAGTAAAACAATACATAAACATTGTGGCAAAACCTTAAATTAATTTAATTTACCTTCTATTTCTAGACATACATGTTACTTTCAGATCTTTTAAGTGGTATTATGTCTTTCAGTTGGATTTAATAGAAACTGAAAGTTGCTATTAACCAGTTGTTTTAAGTACATTTTGCTGGAAGGCAAAATACTAAATCAATTCATTTTTAGTTCCAGGCCTCCTTTAGCAGACTCCTGGTACTCTCTGTCCTATGTCTACTTTTCTCTTTTTGGCATGCTGATCACATTGGTGTCTGGCCTGCTCTTGAGCATAATCACTGGTAAGAGTTTACTTCTAGAGGCTTTACTTTAAACAGACTAAAAATAAGTATGTTTAATTTAAATGGATGACTAAAGGTAAAACAACAATACGATTATGTCTGTTTTACAGGTGGATGCAAGCAAGCGAAGATGAACTCTGATCTCTTTGTGAGGAGGAGTGATTTAATATGCTTCAGTGGCTGCAACAATTCAAAGGTAAAATGCTGACCTCGTCATGTTGTTAGCTAATTAGTAACAGTTTACCAAGTATGCTCTTTTAATGTTCCTAATCTGACACTATTGTTAACTTCCTGCAGGCATCTGATGAAATCGAAAAAGTTGCAACAGACGTTCACATGGGAGTTGACAACAAAGCATTTATGGAGATGGATGTACAGAAAGAATATGCCACAAAACTATAATGCTATTATCTTTACGCACTTTATTAAACACATCTAAAATAATTTATGGATTTTTTGTACAAAAAGAAGTAACAATATTGTCTGTTTATGATCATATTGAAAACTTGCTATGTTTTATCTACTATTTACACTCGAGTAAAAAGATCAAAGTCAAAAACCATGATGTTCCTTATTAAGTACTTCAAACAACAAGGCATTCAAACAGCTCCAGGTTATCATGTCTTTGTGTTAAGATGCCTTCTATTTTTTGTTTTAATGGTTTTGTTGCATTATTGCTATGTAACCTTTGCCATTTGTTTTGTTTTTCTAGATGTTTTTAAAAAACATATTTACCTGTCATTTATTCTGCTTTTTACTCTGAAGAAGAAATACACTTATCGTTGTGTTTTAAAATATGTTGAAAGGCATAATTGTTTTGAACATACTTTGACTTCTGTTTATTTTTCTATGAAAACTGTGCACTCTATGAAAAATCTGAAAAATATTCCTACTTATTAATAAATATTTTCTACTGTTAAATTTACCAAGACTTCAAATGCTCACATACATTCACATAAACTCACTTTAGAGGACATTATACCACACGGTTGACGTAAGAATAAAAGATGAAAGAAACTAAGAGGAAATTTTTACAATGCAGTTGATGATTAGATGGCAATGTCTGTGTTTATTAATGGTAATAAAACATATTTCAGCTGAAGTGTAGAGTTTGAGCTTTGGACTGGCTGAAACCACCCCTTCATCTCCTTGGGAACGAACAAAAGGGGAAGTTTCCAATGAACTGCCCTGCCCACTTTTACCTGACCCAAAGCCAGATAATCCTTGAGCTGTTCCAGGAAGAGAGCTAAGAGTCCGTGAAAGCAGACTTCAAACCAATAAATTGAATAAGATTACAATTTTCACTCCTTTCGATAAAACAAGGTGAGCTATTACTTTGATTCTATAAAAACAAACAAAAAAAATATTTAAATATGGTGTAGTCTTAGTTACTACTGTAAATGAGTATAAAAGAATACGTTAAGTAATCACAAAACCTAAAGTGCTATGCTCGGTTTTCTTAAATGTGTTTTCTTCTGTACATATTCTTAACTAATATTTAAAAATGTAAAGAACCTGCTTACAAAAGCACAATGTAGAACCTTTTTTGCTGCTAGGATTTGAAAAATTTTAATCTCATCAATTCCAAAAAGGATTGATGATTTTATCTGACACACATTTCCGTGTTTTGCTTCCCAAAACAGGATTTAAGCTCTATGGGAACTATCGTGGCACCCCTGGTTTACTTCCTCCTGCTACTTTCTTTTAAAATGGTACACACGGACAACCAGCATGTAGCCTTCACAACTACTCCAAACCTTGACTTAAACCTGACAGAATTCACTATAGCATCAACTTCACTTAACTCTACTGTAACTCCAACTACTCTCTTATCCTCAACCAAGGACACAGTCGAATATACCAGCACAAAGCATGGCAATAATACCTTCTCTACTACAGTGGCTGCAACTGAAAACACAAGTCAACATCAAACTTCTCAGTCAGCTACCATCTTGACATCACCAACAGGCAGTGGATCACTAAACACCACTACACCAACCACACAATCGCCTGCGCTTACAATGACCACACAAACCATCCAGACTACAACACATTTGAATACTACATCTGATACAACACTAGGTTCAACTGTAAACTCATCTCACAGGATGACTACAGTCTCAGTGAATGTTACAGAAGGTAAGCATCTGTGTCCATGTTCAGTGACTTAACATATTTTTCTTCCACTGGTTATGTCAATGATTTTAACGCCTTACCTTTCTGTACTGTTAGGTTTGAGACTTAACATGTCAGAGAGAAACATGACAATAATCTTCAGCGGCATGCTTGGGCTCTTTGCTTTGACGATAGCTATGATCATGTTTTACAAATGCAAACATAAATTCCAGTACTTGCATCAACGTCTTGACACCACAGATGGCACAGGTAAAAACTGATACTTTATCATGTAGTAAATGCAATCAATTTCAGTCACTATTACCTTATAAAAGCAACTGTTCAATTTTCAACAGATGGATTTGTGCTCGATGATGACACCCTTGTTATTTCTGGAGGACTTTATGATGCCCATCCAATCTACGACAATGTGCCACCCACTCCTGCAGAACCGTCACGATTTTGCCTTGAATTCCTCCATTAAAGAGAGACCTCTATGCTAAATCACAGTGATAACCCACTGATATGGACATGGACAGAATCCCATTTCTCCTCCATGGCTCAGTGTTATTTCAGAACTAGAAAGAACCTGTAGAATTAAATTATTTACCAACAGGAAGTAATATTGAAAGTAATAATGAATAACAATGACTGATGTAACTGTAATTAATAAATTTTATTAGTTTGTGGGAATGACCAAACAAATATATTCACATAACAACACATTTACCAAAATAACAATAAAGGTTTATGTAGACCGAACTAAGGGAATTAGATAACAGTTTTAAGCATAACATTTTTCCAAACAACAGTATTATGGAAAACTTCTTTTTCACAAGAACTTTAAAGCAATTAGGGTGACATTGTAGTCACATAAGGAGAACATCTCAAGTGTTTTTCACAAAATTAGCTCTACAATCGTATAAATGAGCAAAATTTTAAAACTAAACCTGTTCAAAAAGTTTTCAATTTGATAAGATAATTTTTCAATTACAACAACGTCACCACATTAACACTACAAATTTCCATAAAGCTAAGTTCATTCCAAACATACATAAAGGTAGCTTATTTTTAAATAACAAAGAGCATGACTTTATAGTCATATACAGTGAACTTCCAAAGAAAACCTACAACCTCAAGAACTATAAATTCCAAGCATGCATAAGTGAACAATATTAAGACTAGACCCTTTAGATATTAGAATAACTTATTTCATCAAATCAATCAATGTATGAAGGAATATTGATCTGATCTCGATTGATATTACCTATGCAAATATTTTATCACTAGTTTTCTTCTTTTTCTTGTCGCAGTTGGTCACTGCAGTCCAACCAGCGTCTCTCATTCTTTTTATTGCAGCCAGCTTCAAGTTACTTCCAGGTGATTTAAGAGCAACGGGGCTCTGAATCTGGCAACAAACAAAAGAAAAATCACAAAACAGACAAAATTAAGAAATGGCTCAATTCTTTTCTCTTGTCATCTCAACCCTGTCAGGTTGTATGGTATCATAATGTGACAGATTATTATGGTCATATTTACCTTTTTGAAAATGTTGCGTTTGTGCTGTAGAACAGAATCACTTGGTGCTGGTTCATGTTGACAGGTCTACCAGAGAAAAAAAACAAAAAAAAAACAGGCATCAATTATCTTTGGAATGTTTCAGAAATTGTAGAATGAACTTGAATGAACTAGAATGAACAAAGCAGGCTTATGACAAATTTCAACAAGCAGCACTTACAAACAAATCAATTTGATCAGAGCTGTCAGACTTGGAGTCAAGTTCAAAAGTGTTCTTTCCCCATTGTCCTGCATTTTCACTAGAAGGAGGTGTTCTTATTCTGTACGACTGTAAAAGAATTCACAAAGCAAATGTCAGGAAAAAGGCATGCTTATTTTTGTTCCTTATGGAAAATGTCAAAAAGATATAGTGTATTACTTTCATCTTTGATATTCCACCAATCCTATTTTTATCACTTCCTGGAGTCTCAGTATCTTCTTTGAAAACAGGCTATGAAGCAAAGTCAGAGGAAATATGATATATTGAACATTTTTCAGAAAACTGTTTACTGTCTTGATCAAATGATTATGAATTTTTATTAAAACCAGACAACTAAGTAAATAAAGAGGACTGAAATGTTGCCTACCTTTGTCTTTGCTGTTGTTCCACTTGGTGTCCTGGGTGTTTTGGAGGCTGACACCTTACCATTGAAAATTTAACACACATCTTTATACAAATATAACAATAATTTCTATAAGTACACATAATAACATCAGTATCATTGCCGCTATCTGAAGTTGCTAAATTGAGATAAAACAATTGAAAAACTTTTGGGACTGAAAATTTTCTATTATTATGTCTCCATTAGTCAAGAATTGCAAATTGTTGACCCTAATAATTGAATTTCCTACCTAACCTAACAACTAAGACCAGTTGAAAACTGAAAAAAATATATACTTAAGTAAAATGTGTTGGAAATTAAAACTTACAGCTTTCCTAAGGACTGCAGGACTCTTGTTGGAGGGGGTTTTCTTGGTCTTGCTAAAGTCAAAAATGTATCTCTTTATTGAGCCTTCCACTGGAGTTTGAAGATCTATCACTTTTTCATTGTCAAGTGTAATTGACTAAAAAGATAAAGATTATTTATTGGGTAGATACAAATAATAACAAATCTGCTTACCTGTGCCACACTAAGTGCTGAGATTACCTGCTTGCTGTTTGCTTGTGAAAACTGCATGATCTTTGTAGTAGAAGTTTCTTTCTTCAAATCAATTACTTCTTTTTGTAGAAGTGCCTTAAAATGACACATATTTACATGTAAAATCTTTCAGTCTTTCAAACTTTAGTTTTCAAGCCCAGAAAGATGTTTTATTTAATTAGGGATCTACCTTTTCTGTGTCTTTTGTCTTCAACTGTTTCTTTAGTTGGTCATTTTCTATTTTCTGTTTTGACAAGTCCAACTCCTTATGTAAGATTTAAAAAGAAAATATTTTTCATTAGTAAGAAATTATAGTTCCTTAAATTATTTTAAAATATAAATATATCATACCAGTGATTTTGCACGAGCATCTGCCTCTGTCTCTTTCTTCTTGTTTTTATGAAGCTCCATGTCCTTCTCTTCAACCATGCGGTCATACTGGCTCTAGCAATGAAGAATCAAACAACAAATAGAGCAACAACAAATAGACGACTTCAAACTACAAAAGCAACTGAATTATACCATACTTTGTGTTTTTCCATCAGTGCTACCATATCTGCAATCTTATGCTGGCACTTGAGCTCTGCATCTTCTTTGTTCTTAACGGCTTCTGCTGTTGTTAGTTTGAGCTTTTGTACCTGTAACATAATTTTTTTTAACTTAACTTTGATATTGTCATTAAAGTCAGAATAATGTCAGAAAAGAACAATACAATAATCCTGTGACTGACCTCATTTTCAAGCTCTGCTGTTAAGGCTGATTTTGATTCAAGATCCTTAAGCATTTGATGATAATCTTCCTCTTTCATTGTCTTATAGTCCTTGTATTCCGTTTGAAGCTTGTCGATCTAAAACAAAAACAAACAAATAAAAAAAAAACAATTAGTTTCTTTTACAAATTGAGGGTGCATTAAGTAGTTAAATGAACAATAACACAAATGTTTATTGTTGCTGATGACTAAGTTTTATAAAAAATAAAAGCTCAAATCAACCTACCGTCTTTTCTAGTTGAGTACATTTAGCAGTTTCTTTTGCAATTTGTTTCTTGAGAATTTTATTCTGAAAGTTAACAATGAAGACAAACTTTACAGGAGTGCCTTTTGATTCGGGTATTGTGCTAAGTGCCTAGAGTATCATGGTTGTTACATACTTCGTTCTTGAATTCTTCTTGCACTTTAAATTTATTTTCAAATGTCTGCCTGAGATTCTGAAGCTACAAAGGAAAGGAGTTGTTAGTATCACAGAATTAGAAAATGTTTTCAGAATTAGTATTTTCTTTATCACATTTGCTTCCACAGCTTCTATCAGTTTCTCCTTTACTGCTATCTCTTCTTGCAGATGCTCCCACTGTTCAAAACACATGCACAAACAAAACCATTCACAATCACCATATTGAGAAGTGCTGACATTTCTACTCATTACTACTTTAGATCAAACACTCACAATTTTCTCAGCATTCTTTTGCATAGTGTCAGTGTCTTGGCATGTCCCACTGACTCTCTTTTTAATCGTGCTTATTTCATCTCTATTTAAACAAAATATAACAGTCACTTCAAGGCTACAAACTAATGGAGTTGTTTAGATCCTCTACTGGAAACTAACCTTAAACACTTGTTTTCTTCTTCCAGTTTTTGAGCTTTTCTTTTGAGTTTTACTATGTTCTCCTCGCTTACCTGAACAAAGAGTTTTCAGACTGTGTAAATCATTCAATGATGGAAGTGACATATGGAAATTAGAACTACTTTCGGCAACATCATCTGTTTATATATGACAAGATATGTCTTGATATGCATTACCTTCATGTTTTCCTCAGACTCTTTTACTTTGGAAAGTCCATCTTCAAACGCTTGTTGAATGGTCATGTTTTCAGACTGTAGCTTCTCAAAACTAGACAGCAGCTCCTCATAGTTCACTCTTAAAAATGTCATTAAATTAACAAATTACATGACGATATGAGCAAAGGTACAAAAGTAGATATAATAATGTAACTGCAGAGCTGAACCCACTCATGTTGCAAGATGTCTTCCTTTAGCTGCTCCATCTGAAAGGTGCATTCTTTATTTTTCTCGATCTCAAGAGACAACTGCCCTTCAAGTTCCTTCACTTTGATCTGCGCACATGATAACAGTATTATGAAAATATTTTCATGTAAAAATTTCACATTTTTTCAGGCTCAACATGAAAGACAAATGTGAAAAGAAAAGGGAACAGAGAATAGATGAAGAAAATGAGAAAGGAAGGACATAAATTATGTATAAAGACCACAAAAAAGAGAATATGGACACAAGGAAAGGCTCAAGGAAAACCACAAGAAAGTAAGGTTTGAGTTAATGACGTAAGAAGGAAAGTTTGATAGGAAAAGTCAAAAGAAAGAAAGGTAAGAACCAAATGTTTTTACAAACCTCTTTGAGATGACTATTTTCGTCTAAAGCCACCTCTTTTTCATTCTGTCAGCAGAAAGAAAAATAGCATGTCACATGTTTTATGAATGCTAGAATAGTTATTACAAATATCCCTGTAAGGAATAAATATTTTTCTTGTATTACCCTTAACATCTGAATTTCCTCGGCTTTCCTTGATAGCTCAGAAATAAGTTCATCCACTCTGGCTTCCAAAGTATCAACCTTGAACTTCAACCTCTCAGTGGATTTTAATTCTGTTTCCTACAAAAAACAAACATTTGAATCCAGCATCTTAGATTTACCAAAGAGACTTTTTTTTTTTAACAACTTACAAGTTCCTTTTGAAGGGCTTTGATCAGATATTCTTTCTTTGTTACTTCTTCCATGGTCTCTCCTGTTGAGTAAATCATTTGTCTTGAAAAACATCAAATACATTAAACCAAATATGTTGCGTAAATATGCATACTCTTAAACTAATGATCCCAACATCAATCACAGATAAGGCTTACCTAAAAGTTTTCCATTCCTTTCAAGTTCACTGCTCTTTTTCATTAGTTTATCCTCCAGATCTTTGGCCCTTGAGTAAGTGTTAAACATTTAATGACATACGTTATCATTTATATCAGATTTTCAACATGCTGTTAATTTTATGGATTTTAGTCAACCTTTGTATCTCCAGAGCCTGGGAATTCTTTAAATCCTTGATTGTTGTTTCAATCTTCTCCAGTTTTTCTGCTTGTTCATGTTTTAATCTGTTGAGGTCCTGTATGTTCAGGTCTTTGTCTTGGATGATCTCTTTATACTCATTTTTAATTTTTTCCAGGGCTGCAGCAGTGTTTTCCTCTCTTTTCTAATTTTTATTTTGCATTATTATTGTTTCAATCTCAGCAAGCACAATTCAAGAGCAAAGTTTTACTATCAGTGACAAATACAAACCTTAAATTCTTCACAGGATTGTTCAGCACTTTTCAGGTTTTGAAGAAGAGATTCCTTTTCAGTTGTCAAGCTTTGGAGAAGTTCAAATTGTTGCTCTGTTAAGGTAGAAAATATGCTGTTTGGAATAGTTTATTAGTGTATGTGCATTACAGTCCAGCCCAGATAGGCAGCTCGCAGTAATACAATTACAGCAAAGAGTTTAGCTATTTGATTTCAGACTTTAGATATTGGTTAATGCTGCACTCAATGCTGCTATCAAAATTAGGAAATAAAGCAAACACATGACCCCCAGTTAAATCTTGTATTTTTTTGTCTAAATTGTGTATATATATTGCGAAACAAAATGTTACACTTGTTTCTCTATATTGGGATATATAAACAATACACCCATAGACATGGTCAAATCTTACTTGTTGAGTCTTGGAGTTGTTTGCAGCATTTCTGAGCTTCATTAAGGTTTAGCAGGGCTTTCTGGAGCTCATTTTCCTTGTCCTCAAGTTTTTTCTGAACCATTTCATTCTGAAAAAAATAACCATTCAAATATTTAACTCATTTGATTCAAAGACTAGTTCCCTACTTTCCAAAAACACATCAAGCAATTGAAATAAACTAATTTTTTAACAGACCTCTTTATCTTTCATTATATATTCCTGATGATATTTCTCTTTCAGATCTTCAAACTGCAACAAGTCTTCTTTCACTACAAAGAAGGGACAATAACCAATTGTTTTAAGCTAGAAATAACATCATGATTGTTCATTTAGTCTTACTATATAAAATGTATTTCATGGTACTGTAGATAAACTGCTCTTTTACCTTTATGCATCTCTTGCTGGTCGGCTTCTACTCGAATACGGAGGGATTCAAATGCTGAAAGTAGTTTCTACAATTAAACAGAATGAAAGAAATGATTTTTGGGTTCAGACAGGAAAAGTCATCTAAATATGTTGAATCACCAGCTCCAATATATAGTAGTAATCTACCTTAATGCTCCCACTATTTTCCATGAAGAGGTGATGTGTTTCTTCCCTTTCAGATTCAACTACAAAAAAGCAGTAATATTTCAGTATTTTGTAAACTTTTAAAATCAAAGCAAACAAAGAATTTCTAAAAGTTGAATTGAATGTGTAAGTTTTTTTTTTTGCTTACATAAATGCATTTTCTCAGAAGATCTCTGAAAAGTTTCCTTAAGTATATTGCACAAGTTCCTTGTTGTATTGTTCCTGTATGTGTAGCAAAGTATTTTAGTGTTAAAAACACAGGCTCAGAAATGACCAGCTTTAATAAATCAAACACAATTTGTATTTTACATAAAACAGTTAATAGAAGTAGACTACCACCAACTATGTGGGTCTTTGAGATATAAAAAATTACTTCAAGATCTTTTTAGAATTCTTTTTTTTTTTTAATCTGAAAACATTTTTATTATTCAACTAAAAAAAACAAATATGTTGCATAAATGTGCACACTCCTAAATTAATATTTTGTTTCATCACCCTTTGATTCAGTCCCAGTGATTGGTATTTTTGGTACCACACCTGCTATCACTGTTAAAGAATTAACCTTAGATCCCAGATTACTTGTTAAAACTGGTTGAGTGACAACATTCTTTTGTATTTTCCATATTATTTAAACTACAGAGTACGGTTAATATGACAAGATAATTTTCTTCCAAAGAAAATATTATGGCCTGATTAAAATGTTCTTAAAAGCTTTGAAGGACTATATCCAGACAAAACAAAACTTGAAGTTTTGCTCAGACTTCCAAAAGTTGCGTTAATCACAAAACAAGGGATCATCAACAAATTCCTATCAGGTACAAACAAAGAAAAAAGAAACACAATCGAAAGCTTTCAGAGCTTAATTGTATTACTAAACTACATTAATGAGAGACACCAGATTTTATACAATATGGTTTATTATCATTTTTAAAGATAACATATTTTATTCAATAAATACCAGGTAATTTCACCGAAGCATGTTAAATCAATGCCTAATCGTGTCGCTGTACTGGAATAATGACACACGCTGCTTTCTATCACTTTAAGTATGTCTTCTTTTTATATTTGTATGAGAAAAAAATATCCAATATTTCCTGCCTTTTTAATTGTGTCGACAAGTCAAATCAATAAAAATAACAAAACAGCTTCCCCAGAATGTGGCCCTTTGTTGTGCTGACCATTCTTCTACATAATAACTGATAAGAAGAATTGGTGAACTGACAAATTGATGTGGGGACCCTGAAACTATAAATCAATATTTATTCCAGACAGGTCAAACACACCTGATTGGTTTCTAATAACAGCTCTTTGCAATAATATTTTGAGTTCATTTATTTTTCACTTTCCTTTTCACGGGTCCTTGTGAGATTTACCATAAATATCCACTTTCTGATGAAAGTGTAAGCTGTAAATTAAATAATAAAATATTTTAAAAAGTAGAGTGTTTCATTAACACAGTACTTGTCTTAGGTTATATTTTTTTACACTGGGTAAGAAAATAAAAATAAAATAAAAATAATCAACTATAAAATTCTGGAAGAAAAAAAAAACTAAAGAAACATTAGGAGGAAAAGAGAAGGACTAATCAGTCAATAGTCAAATGTTTTACTATCCTCACTATCCATTTCTGCCCCATTTGGATATCTGCAGCCTGAGTTTATTAGAATTAAATAAAAAGGTGTTTCAACAAAGTATTGGTGTGCACATATGTACATCCACATTGTTGTAGCTTGTTTAAATTTATATTATAAATATTTAGAAGAAAAACAGACATACTTGCTTCTTAGGTCCTCATTTTCAGAGATTTGTTCCTCTAGCTTTAGGCTTAAACTTTCATTGCTAAACTGTAAAGATAAAACACTTAATGTTAAACAGCTCTAAGGCAAAAATAAATAGTAATGCAAACCAAAAACAAACAAATGCTCTATTTCAGAAAAGGTAGAAGCAATCGACACACACCTGCAGTTCCTGAATGGCTTTTCGTTGGGTTTCAATCGTTCTTTTGTTATCCTGCAGTCTTCTCTCTTTCTCCGCAGTGTCATTTTCAACTTTGACCTTCCAGGACTGTATTTTCTCTACTTCATCAAAGAGCTTGGAATAAAGCTCACCAGAGCTGGAATTATTCTGGGGAATATTCACAATGGCAGGAAGTGAATTGACACTATTAGAAATAAACAATTCAGAAGTCAAGTGCTGAGTTTATGTATTACTGCACATTTATGCACAATAAAAATAAACATGTAAACAGCACTCAAACATTATATAAATCATATTATAATCTATTTTGCACCAAGAATTAAGTTAGTTTCTTTTCTTTTTACTTGAAACCTACAATACAATGACTTGTGATGGCAGTTTCAAGAAATATTATGGCCAAAACTACTCTTTCTCTGAAAAGTTGTTTATTATAGTCTTATACAGAGTACTTGGTCTTTGTTGTGAATAAAAGCTTTTGTATGTAGTTTATCAGTGTTGAAGTTTCATCTGGTTATTTTGCAATTGATTTCCAACCAATATTTCCAGAAAATGTACCTGTTTTAATGAAGAGGCTACCTGCTGCTCTGAATTTGGAAGATGGTTCCCTACTGTTCCTTGAGGACGGACAGCATTTATATGGCTGTGGCTTATTCTGGGAGGCACCAAAAGTTTGAACCTAAAACCTCGATCTCTGTCCATCCTGAACTGAGAGAAACAGCACAAAATAAGACAACAACGTTTTTATATATATTCTTATATATAAAAAATATATATATAATGTGAAAATATATACACTTTTGGAAGACAGAGACGACCGAAATACTGCATTAGTTCAGAGGTTAGCTTGAATTCGGTTTTTAGGATCGTTATGGACTTCACTTGATATTATTAGAGTGCTTGCTAATGGAGGTTAGAGTGAATACATTTCTCACTAAGAAGTAGCCAAAATAGTCACCAGAGTAGGTCATTGTTTCTAAACAGATGTCATGAAAGTTTATAACTGCATAACATTTACAGTTATCTTACCTGCTCAAACGCTAGCCTCTAACGGTTTCTAACCGCCCGTTCTGCAAGCGCGTGGCAGACTTCTGCGTCACGGACATTATTGGCGCTGGGGAAAGCTGGTAGGGGGCATCCATTATCGGACAACGTCGAATGTTTTGACAAATTAATTAAGCATATGGTAACAAAAGAATCAAATATATCCTGGCATTGGCTGGTAATAACTGTGGCAAGATTTATTTGATCTTATTTCATATTCTACAAAGTCTAAAGTAAAATTTCAACAAGTTACTTAAGTCTTGCACTAATATTTAAAGTTACTTGACGATTTTAATATTTTATCATATTCCAAATAGAGATTGTGATTTATTTTGTTCTGTTTTTTGTAATGAATGCATAATTCTGAAGCAATTTTAAGCAAGAATTCTAATTGTCCTCAAGTGTGAATCTGCATTATATCCTATATGACTTTGTGTTGCCCTGTGATGGAGTGGTGGAGTTTCCAGGGTGTGCATTGTCTCTTACTAAATGAATGCTGGACATTGGCACCAGCTACCCACCACCCTAAGGGCTACATAAAGAATGAATGGATGGGCATAATAATCTTCTCTCATATGCTCTTTTTATTAGAGGAAATGTGACTTAATGCATCTTTAATGGGCAGATGTATTATTGTATGTGGGTTATGAAACACAATGAATGAAGTGGACAGTTTTGATAAATTTTTATTTTTTTTCTTAGGTAACTTCCATATATACAGAAAATACAACAAACTGCAGATGGTGCCACATATTCCTATTATGTTAGCAAACATAGCAGTGCTTCAAGATTGTATTAACTTCCAAAAAAAATCCTAATTGGCTGAACAATTATATTACAAACAAGTAATCTCTAACAAGGTTACAAGATAAATCAAATGCTGAATGAATATCTTATAGGAATAAACAATGTTTGAGGGATGGAGAAATGACTTACTAATCTACAAAAATAGACTGTGTGGTACACTCCAAAAAATAAACAAGAAAACTTATTTTAAAATATAAGGCTTTGCTGTGATCCTGGTACATATTAAAATACAACTGGCATATAGTTATGCAAAGTGAAAAACATTCTTAAAAACCCCTGACTAAAGATAAATGTCATCTTGTAGGACAAGCAAACAGTGAATAATGCATATGAGGTATTTTATGTTGACAGTTTAATACAGCTTAAAGGGTTCTAATAAAAGGTCTGTGATATCACCGGCATTGTTTGAAAGCAGCATATAATGAAACAGAGACATGTTGATGTGAAGTTATTCACAGAAAAATAACTTTGAACAATATTAGATTGTGTTATAAAATGCAAGCAGGGATGTAATAGAGCACTAAACAGTGTCCTCACTGTTCCTAACCTCTCCAACCTCTTTGGCAGAGTTATCCCTGCTGGCATTTGGTTGTCTAACTCCCATCCTGGCCTTTCTCTCCTCTTCTTTTTTCTCCTTGTCCAGCAGTCGATAGTTAATTCCCATGCCTACAAACAGGAAGACACTGGAGATGATGAGAACAATCCCACAGCCCTGGTACGTGTACTTGTAATCATGGTAGATGTCTTTGAACTTTCCTGTGAAGACAAAATAGGTCATAATTTATTATTTTGTCTGATAGCTTTCTGTTTGAGAAATTGAATAAAAATGAAAAGTATATTTTTTTAGTGATATCTGTACTCACCAAGTAACGGGGGCCCTAACAAAACCGGCGCGCACTCCATAATAGTGACCAGCCCAACAGCACTTGAAAAGCGCTGGGCCCCAACCAAATCCATCAAGGTCTCAAACAGCACTGAGCTCAGCCAGCCAAAGGCAAATCCAAAAAAGATGGCATAAATTACAAAGCCTTTGTAGTCTACTGATAATGGCGCAAGAACATGACACACGCCATTATACAAGACAGAAATCGCAAAGAAGTACTGTATCCTCGGCCGAATCCACTTAGTGTTGGCTACAATGCCCATTGAGGGCCGTGCAACCATGTCAACAAAAGCCAACACAGAGAGAAGAAACGCTGCCTTCTCTTTAGGGATTTCTTTACTCTTTGCATAATTGGAAAGAAACACCAGTGGAGCAAATAAACCAAACAACATGACAACATTGCCCATAATGTAGAGTAAAAATCCCCTGTGTTTAAATAAAGTGAGGTCCAGGAAGCTGTTAATGGTCTGCAAAATACTCTTCCTTTCAGTGGTCTTTTCTGCAGGTTTGGGTTTTGGTCCTATTGGTCGCATGAGGGAGCCAGCCACACAGCAATTAAGAAGAAGGCCGCCCAGGATTAGAAAACTTCCTCTCCAACCAAATTGGTCATAGAGCCAGGTGTTAAGAGGAGCCAGCGTAGAGAGAAAGACAGGGCTACCAGCCATGGCAATCCCGTTAGCTACAGGCCGTCTCTTAAAGAAGTATTTTCCAATCATAGTGAGGGCTGGGTTGAGGTTAAAAGACAATCCCAAACCTAAAAAAATATTACCAAAAGAAAAAAAAAATGTCAAGTATGTGAACACTTGATTTCCACATGACCAAATATGAAAATATAAAAATAGTAAAAGAAAAAAAACCACAAACCTCCCATTACACCCACACAAAAATATAGCGCCTCAACGGAGTTGCAGAAAGAAGCAGCAACGAATCCAGTTCCAGACAGGAATCCTCCAAACATCATGACAGGACGACTCCCATATTTGTTCACCAGGATGCTGCTGATAGGGCCTGGAAATATTATTTTAAAAACACAAAACTAGTCACAAAGACTTACAGGATTTTGAAACTCAGAACATATGTACATTTTACATTCACCACAAGGGGGCTCTATTGTTACATCAGTGGCTCAGCAAATTCTAACAGTTTCCTCAATCATTTGTGTCAGTGCTGCACTGCAGTAAATGTGTTTTTATGTCATCGGTAATGTGATCCGTCATAAAAACTACAAACATTGTATTGAAAAAATGTGTTTGATTCTTAATACAAAATGACACTGTATTCTTTTTTTTAATTGACTTGGATTTATTTGAAAATATTAAACTCTTCAGACAAGTTGGATGTTAAAGTGTGTGTTCTGGAAATGTGTGTATGAGAGTATCAGTGATCACTGATCTGCAAAAGGAAGATGAAAGAATTTTTTTGTGCCCTTTTGGCATTTTTGGCACCTGTCACCCTTATTACTGAAAGACTGGCTGAATAGGAAATGTGTGGATCACCTCATCAAAATCCATACTGAATTCACGGGAAAAATGTATGACTTTTCTATGACTTGCAGACAAATGACTAAAATGCATGCAGAGTTCAGAAAGCAAAACACCATCTCCATCTAGCACATATAACAATGAGCCTAAATGAGTATGAGGATCCACATGGAAGACACTTCTGCCTCCCTGCCAAATCCCTGCAGTCCCCAATGAAGCTAAATGGAAACTGACAGTTTTTGTTTAGAGGTTGTCCAAACTCATTTGCCAGCATGGCGCAAGACAAAGGGCTTTTAAATTGTAATGCAGGCCATCTCCACGCAAACAATGAGTTCCTTCCTTCCACTTTGCAGAGAGGGTTGCTTAGGGTATAAAGGTCAGATAGAAACCATGGTAGAATATTATGAATGTGATGTATCAAAAATTAAAGGAGTACAGAGATACGCAACACTACACCATTATTGAACTACTCCTGTTGATGTGCTGAGAATGTCCAGATGAATATACAGATCTATAAAACATTTCCTTGTCTTATTTTGGGTTATAATACAATGCAGAGCTTAACCATTCATGTGAATATTTGCATGAATTATTATTCTTACATCTAATCATTCCCTTCTGACAGGCTAGCGACCTGTCTAGGATACCATTAACATCTCACCTATTGACCCCTGGAAATAGGCATCAGATCCCTCCAGCCTTGCAAAGATTAAGGGGATATGAACTAACACTTGATTATGTACACATTTGAGTAAAATCAAATGGGGCTGTTACCACACCCAATCAAGGCTAAGGAGGAAGGATGTGCAGTATGAAAAGAAGGTATATGTAATAATACTGATATTCTTGAATTGTAAGAATATGATAGAAGCTAACAATCTACCAAGAAAAAGTGGGCTACTCTCTGAGTTCAGGGGTGACGCTCTGCCTTAAACAGGACTTCCAGTATCTTTGAGTCTTGATCAAGACTGAAGGATGGAGCTGAGGTCTCATATGCAGCAATGAGAATAATACCCTGGTGTGTCAAGTTGAATAAAGAGCTCTGCTAAAAAGCAGACTTCTTAATTTCTTAGTCTGTTCTACCTTAAGCTTGATCATAAGATATGACATAGGACTGAACAACAAGATTTGTGTCAAGGCAGCTGGACCCTTAGAGACAAGGTGTAAAGTCATTTAGAGGAGATTAAAAAAGAGCCACTGCTCTTCCACTTTGAAAGGGCTCTTTTGGGTTAATTTGGGCATCTGTGACTTCTAGACACCTCTGACTACTTGTTCCTTCTGGCCTGGGGACACTTTTAGCATCCTGCAACCTTGAGCTGGAGAGAGTCACTGTGGAAATGGTTGTCTTAGTTTCCCTTTTAGACTTTAGTTGTGACTTTATTTCAAATAAGCAGAATTTAATGGATGGATGGAAGGAAGGATGGATGGATTAATGAAATTCATTTGTCTCAATGTCTGTCACACATAATATTCAGTTGAGTTGTAAACTGTGATTTTATAGGATTTTAGATATTTTCCCCTTCACTATTCCACTCACTGAAAACTCATATTCTGTCAATGGGGAACATTCTCATCCTGCATGACACAGTTTCTATTGAGCAGAGATGCTTCATAAGTGGACAAAGGTGATCTTTCAGAACAAGTTGGTATTGATTTGTATTGAGACTGTTCCCTCAAGGGGACGAGTGGACTCAAAGCATCCTAGTACTGTAGGAGTAAAAGGTTAAGGTTCCTCCTGTTGTCCTTTGTGTAGGGATCTATGGCACAGCAGGTTACAGAAGGTCACATGTAAAAACATGTGAAGAATTCACTTCACCTAACCACGCAAAAGCTTGAGTCTATTTATTTGAAGAGGTAAATGGCTTGAATACACCCCTGTATAGGATTAAGGTTAATCAAACAATCTCATGTTATAACTCAGTAACTTCCTGCCTATGTGTCAATGTAGGCATGAAGCCTACATCAACACATAGGAAATTACTCTAGCACCAACCTGCTAGGGTAACTGGATGTCAAACACTAAGCAGCATTGATTTCTGTAAGGATTTCAACACAATGGTTGTGAAGCCTTATACTGAAAGAGGCATTTCAGTTGTTTCTAGTATACAATAAACACGTAGCATGGTTAATTTTGCTTCCTAAATTAGGTAAAATATCAAAAGAATAAATGGGAACCATCACAAAGCAAGTCCTTCCAATTTTCAGATACTCAAAAGCTCCTGTCTTTTCAGGAAGAAGATGGGTTCTTTGAAAGTGTTTGAGTGGAAAAATGTGCGTAAACCAGATGACACAGACAAAAGACCTTGTGAAGATTGTCACTGAAGGTGGTAAGAGAGTTTCATTATCCATAGGCAAACTACTGCAGTAAAAATATGGGCTGAAAGGCCCCTCAGAGCGGAAGCAGCCATTATCCTAAACACAATATAAATTAACTAATTTGAAAATGCTCTTAGGAACAGCGACCTCCATTTTTGGAAGTATGCCCTCTGGCATGATGAAACAAAATTTGACATCTTTGGCCAGAATGTCTAATGTTGCATGTGAAAGAGTGGAGAAAAGAGAAGAGCACATCCATGCTCTTGACTGTGGCAGCATCACATTGTGTGAATGTTTTGCTGCAGAGGGACTGGTGCTCTTCCCAAAATAGATGACATCACGAGGAAAAAACATTATGTTCAAACATTGATGAAACATCTCAAGAAGCTACAGCTTAGATCGAAACAAATCTTTCAAATGGACAAGGGGTCTAATAGTAAAGTCAAATAAGTTACAAAGCATTTTAAGGACAAGAACATCAGTATTTTGAAATGATAATATAAATTTGTGGGCAAAGATGAAAAAGTGTGTTGGAGTCAGGCAGTCTACAAACCTGGTGCAGCTACACAACTTCTGCAGTCTATAACAGTCCATTGTGGATAAACAAAATGTTTCCCCCAAGTCTACCAGATCGAAAGGCAATTCTACCACATACAAATGGAGCAAACACAAACTCTGAGTCAGAAGAAAGAAAAAAAGACATTATGCTGGAATTTATCAGTATAAATTCCAAACAAACATTGTTTTGGAATTTATACTGTATAAATTCCAGCATAATGGAATTTATGCTGATAAATTCCAGCATATGACTGAATCTTTCCTTAAATATGAAAGGTTCAGTCATATTTATGTCTAATTGTGAGAAAGAAACGCTATGTGTCTTTATGCAGTATTTTTAAATATGTGATTTAATTTGTGAAGGGAATCCAACATTATGCAGAAACTATTTTTGACGTGGCTTTGTGTCCTGTTTCTCTAAAATATTTTATTTTTGACCATTTTACAGAGTACACAAACATTTTTTACATATTTGTTAGAACCTGACAGTATAATAAGAGGCAAACAGTTTCCACATATTATCTGTCTCGTGTTATACTGACAAAACCTGGTGAAAGTTTTAAGAAATATGTAGATTTTTTTATTTTTTATAAAAGTGTGTTTTGATTTGAGAACCATGTGGGACAATGAAAGCTCCTTTTGAACTCCACTCTGTTTGAGCACATGAAAAGAGTCTTATCACCATCCAACTGTCCAGAATTTTGTGACATCATCCACCATCTCATTCATCCCACCATCAGGACAACAACACAGTCAAACTTCCTGGTGGTCTTCCACTCTCAAAGCACAAGGGAAAAGACTACACAAAGGAAAGCCTATTCATCTGCTTCTGAGAGAGATAGTATTGCAAAAGCACTTCAATAGCAGAGCTCCAGTATTGTTCTGTTTCTCTCCCAGAATAACATATTTATTAATCTGGTCTGCTGTATGAGTGTGAGAATTGGGGGCCTCTTTGTCCCTGTATGAGAGACTTTTGTAAAAGGCTATATTTCACCAAAAAAAGTAAAAAAAAAATAAAAAAATAAAAAAGATTGATTTTTAACTAAACACTGCAGGAATAAATCTTTCACACTCACGCTAAGAGCTAGGAATTGATTCAATCAAGCTTCCTGATGTGCTAAATGTCAAGTGTTATCAACAGCCTGTGATGTGGGATGCAGCTCACCTCCACCGTAGGTGACCGCTAACATGATGGAGGAGATCCAAGACACCTGGCTGCTGGTCACATTGAATATCACTTCAATTTCCTTGAAGAAGACAGTGATGGACTTGGCGGTTGCATAGGAGAAGCCAATAGAGATAAAGGCCCCAATCACCACCAGCCAACCCCAACCACCCTCAGGTGGTGTGTAGCCCTGAGGCCCTCCGATGGCAACTGGCATTTTTCCTTAATTACAGAAAACTGCCCCGGGGGAGAGAAAAGAGATAAACAAACAAAATGATTTCATGAGTTCACTTTAAAAAAATTGTTTTTTAGTATACTTTCTTGGAACAGAGGGAGTTTGGGTTTGTTAAAAATAATAAATCACTTGAGGGTTAATCCTGAGAAGACTTGAATTTACATTAGTTCATCTATGAATTAGAAACTGAGTGCATTTCTATGCAATTGTTTCAGTAATTCTGAGTGAAACCAAACTATAAGACGTTACATTGACATCTTTACTCGAAGCAAAAATAAAATTGTGGTCTAGTTCTAACACTATTAGATATTTAAATCCTATATAATATTGAAATCCTAGTGGCACTAATTATTGCAGCCTGGAACATAAAAAAACCCACAATAATAAATACTATACTACTATAGAATTGATATAAACATTTCCAGTTTAAGATTTATTAAACGGCAAAAATCAGCTAAAAGTGGTCTTGCGACTACCCTTCCACTTCTTTGATAACTTATTCACTTTTGTACAAACTCATGGCAACGTGACATCTGTCTACTGCAGGAAAGGAGCAGGAACATACAATAACTTCACATTTAAGAAATCTTGACAATTTCCTTAACCCAGAAAAAGCTTTTCCCATTGTAGAACTACAGTGAGCTGCTGCCATGTAAACTTCTTTTTTGTATTGCAAAGGTGCTTTCTTGTTGGACTAAAGGAAATCACTACACAGCTAATAATGTTGTTTTTTTATCCTGACCAGGTTCTTTCAGCAGCGGTACTTTGCTGGTGGTTGCTGTGTTAAACAAATCTAAACACAATTTTTGTCTAATTAATTATACCTCTGGGTCAATAAAAGAGTTTAAGATTAAGGATACAGTTCCTAGTCTTATTTTGCTTTGAATTGCTCTCTACATGAGTTCACTGAACTCCCAGCCACTGATCTCCACACAGTTTAATTTTAGAGGTGATGAATAAGAGTCAAACTGCTTACAGTATTGTTTACACATGGGGGGAGGACTATGCAGAGAGTGCATTGATCAGCCCATGAAAACAGGTTGATTTCACACTGCTCCAAAGCTCAGGGCTAAGCACTAAAGTGGGTGATAATATAGCGATTTTCAGGCGAGCAGGACTTGATTTGGTTGATGAATTGGTTTAGTGTTCTGAAAAGTTATTGGGTAAGCCAGTCTTGTGCAGCAAGTTGTGAATATTTAATGTATAAAATAACTTTTGTTATTGAGCTGGGATTTTAGCTGCAGCTGTGTGGGTGTGATTGCACCTCCTGTGTTGTTCTACAGATACATTAGTGGAAAAAAAATAAAAATAAATAAAAATAAATAAAAATCATCGTATCTGTCTTAGTCATTCATTATGGGTAGAATCTTGAAATCTTGTAGGATACACTTGGGTAAATGTTTTGAAATTTGCATTTAAATTGCTTGAAGCCAACATTATTTAACATTAAGTGGTTGTGTTTGTTTGAGACTGTGAATATCACTTGGTTTGTGCTCCTTTTTGTTTTGTTTCCAAGAAACAATGTCAATAAGAACTCTAAGGTGAGTAAAATAACGTATTTTCTTTCTGATTTTATGTATATTGAGTTGTTTCTAGTTTCACAATCAGTTATTTGTATTCTGATCATGGTGGAGTAGCTTAATACATTTCTCTTGCCAAAAAGGGTCTCAGTTATGCAAAAATGGATCGCATATTTGTGAACATACTAGAAGATTTTTTATTCTTCATTCCAAATAAATGCAATGTAATGTATAATTGGACTTTAACGTTTTTTTTTTTTTTTATTAAATGGAAGATTTGTATGCACTGCAATGTTACAATGACTTAAATGAACAGGTATGAAGAGGTAAGCTTTTATAAATGATTCCCTGAACTTTTGGGGACAGGGTCTTATTTTACTGTAGTAATAGTAAGGTTTGAGTTTATTCTTTAGCTTCTTAAAACCCTGTGCACACATTTTCCAAAAATATTAGTTTTTTAATAAAGTAGCATCTCATTAATAATGTCATCAATCAGATTAAACAAAGCAGAGGTATTCCCACTCTGTATTCTCACCTTTGATGAATATAGGATGTAGATGGTCTGGATTTTGATTCTCCACTGTCTACTTTCTTTGAAACCTGGAGAATCACAAAGAATAAAAGATTCAAATGTCTCCATGCTGTGAAGGCTTAAAACTAAAAGTTTGTGGTTGGCTCTAATATTAAAATGTCTTTACAGACAATGTTTTGTGTCTTCTTTACCAAAGATCAACCACCCAGTTTAACAATCAGGGATAAAAGTGTCAATAATTCAGCAAGAACTGTAGGGTTAAGTTAGTTAAGCCAGGTGGAAAAATGAAATAACACAAACAGAGGCATGAAGCCCATGTCTTGCTCTAAAGGTCTATATAAAGCAGGGAGAGTGGAAGCCTGAGAGTGGTACATGACAGCAAACAGACCAGAGGAAAGCCAGGTTAGCTCAAACAATGAGTGATATGAAAAAAATGAGATATTTTTATGGATAACTTAAACTTTTATCTCCAAATCATACACTTTTTATCTCCTAAATGCTTAGCAAATGCCTAATGTATTGGTAAAAATTGGTTTAAATGTTCCTAAACAAAATAAACAAAACAAAGAGACATCTGACAAATCAGCTTTGAAAACATTGAAAATCAATATCCATAATTTATTATTTTAATAAAATGATTTAATAGTGGAACAGCTGCTTCATTCTTGCTACCTCCTTAGGGTTCTGATACTAAGCATTCAAAATCATGATCCAGATTATTAAAAGTGAGGAAAGGACATAAAATGCATGGTTTCCATCATGTGAATTGCATAATAATAAAAACATTCATATAACATTAAAGGAAAGCAAAAGATTCTTCATAAATGTCCATCTGAAAATCAAGTATTTAACCAAGTAATTAAGTTCAGCGTGTGTTTGTTAAACAACAAAGGTGCAAAGTGTCTCTGTGGAACATCTTACCTTGGATGAAAATGTAGAAAAATGATAGATTCTCTGCAGATCAACTCTTAAAGGCACATTAAAAAAGTAGACATAACTGAATATGACTTAGCAGATTTCAATATGGATGAAAAAAAGAAAAATTAAGATTCTCCACATATGTTTGACAGATTCGCCAGAAGGAATTTGTGGGTCTGTATCTGCTATGACAGACCAAAAGTTCCCAGAGGCACCTCACCGTCAACTTCTGTCTATTTTCAGTGAGTGAAATAAAAAGTTAAAAACTGAATTCTGTCAGTGACTAGATCAAACAGTGAGTTGATCTGGACATTATAGTGCTAAATGAGGGGGTCAGTGGTTCTTATTGGCCATGAGAAACTTAGCGCCATGCCCCTTTACAAAGCTTTCTCCACCCCTCTGTCATGTGCCTAGCTCAAAGACAAGGTCAGAGTAATCCACCACAATAATACTGTATGTGAGGTATGTGAAAGAAAACAAGTTTCCTTTAGAGAAGATTAAACTCCTTCTAAGATGCAGACTTTTCTTTTGCAAATCTATCAATCATACGCAAACAAGCATTAGAATTTGCAGCTAAAATAAATGACCACCTACATTGTTTACTTCAAGCACCCAAAGAAAGACTATTGAACACTTGAGGGGTCAGTTCTGGTTGAACTTTCCTGCCTGGCGCTATTAATAATTCCATATCAGGGCTTGGGAAAGGAAAAAGCATGAGTGGAGGCAAATAGTACAACAGAAATTATTGGTTGTTACAAACGGCTGTTGAGCCACTTACATTCCTGAAACAGTCTTTCTCTTTACTATATTGTTTTATGTGATTCATTTTGTCCACAAAACACACTCCCATTTATGGTACAATTGATGTTTTTCAACAAAACCTCCGTTATATAATATCTAAGACTGCAGAAAGTCACAAATGACCCCGCTGTAATCGGTCACTTGCTCGCCTGTTTGTAAAAACCCCAAAACAGTTTGGTTTTTCAGAGCCAGAAAGTGTGCTTAGGGGCACTTTATTACATCACTGAAGAGCTGTTTCCAGTACATGTTTGAACATTTTATTGTGGATTCTGAATTTATATAAAAGATCTACAGAGCAGGATCACAGGGTTCTTTTTACAACTGTTGTGGAGGAATTTTTGTCTGTTTTTCTTTTCAGAATTGTTTTTAAATACGTCATTCTAGAGGGTTTTTGAGCCTGAATGGCCTGTTAAAGGTCATGCCCCAGCATTTCAATCAGATTCCAGTACAGACTTTGATTAGATCGCTCAGAAACCTTAATTTTTCTTCTATTATTTTAAGCAATTTAATAGTCAGCTTGCTGGTGTGGTTTGGTTGTTTGTCCTGCTGCTTGAGCTTAAGGTCACAAACTGATAGTTGGACATTCTCCATCAGCGTTGTTTGATAAAAAGCTGTATTCAACCATCCAAGTGTCAAAGCAGTCCCAAGGCATCACTACCAAGTTTGACTGTCGGTGGTGATGTGTTTTCAAAAATCTAAATGTAAAATTAGCCTTATTGTTCATCTTGGTCAGCAGTGTTTTTTTGGCATTTAAACTCTGTCATGAATACCATCTTTTCTGTCTCTTTCTTTTTTGAATCATTTACTGTGGCAAGTAAGGCCAACAATGCTTCAGATGTCATTCTGGGATCTTCTGTGACATTTCTTCTTTTGTGACCTTGCAGATTACTTGTCGCTGTGCTCTAAAAGTAATTCTGGATGAGTTTAATGTTTTCTCCATTTGTGGATAACGGTCCTTACAACTGCTCAAGTTCAAATTCAAAAATTCAGTGTCTAGGAGCCTTAGGAATGACTGTGTCACCCTTTTCAAATTGGTAGATGGCACTAGCTTTGTTTCTCATCTGTATCACCTCTTCTTTTGATCTGTTAGTCTGCTTCATGTTTTCAGACAGCTTCTATTAAGTAATTTAGTGACTCTTCACTTCTGGGAGTAATCAGGGCTGGTTATAATCTGGGAAACAGATTTAAAGAGTGTGATTAATCAAAGTTAGTTTATGAATTAACAAAGATGGGCTACTTCTTCAACATAAGGCCAGATTGGTCTGAATATCTGTTTTTCCTCAATCATGTTAAGAAAACATGCTATGAAATCTGTGTTTTGGTGTTTCCCCTGGGTGTCTTTGTCTGATATTAACATTTGCTTAATAATCTAAAATCTAAAAAGAAGCAAAAGTAGAAGAAATCTGTCAACTTGCCTTCACATCAGTGCAACTTCAAAAGTTTTTAATTGTTGTCTGTTTTTATATTTTTTGTTTGTTTTGTTTTACATGAACTGTAACTGTTTTTTTTTGTTTTTTTTTTAGCTAATTTCCCCTTCTGGATTCTACTTGATTCTACAAATGCACTTTCTGAGTGATAATCGGTGCAATATCTCTGTCATGTCCTGTGTCAAAGTAACAGCACTTTCTGTCATCCACCTGTTCAGCAGGGAAACAGAATCTGCCTGTTTTATCAGAGGAGTCACTCAGGGAAACCCACTCTCATCTGACTCAGGCACAATGACGTCATTCTCCTCTCAGCACATCCCAGGATGTCTGGCCGTCTGTGTCTACGTGTCAGGCAACCTGTCGTTGCTTGGGGAGTTTAGTCCTCTAATCCTATTGTACATACAGTAAAGAACTGGAGAATTGTTTCAAACGTTAATAGGGAGGTGGTTAATCTGGACCTTATGCTTCACTATAATTAGGACTAAATATCATAATAATGAGAGAAAGAATTTGCCAAATGTATTTGTTCATGTGTTCAAAATCAGAAATGCACACACATGTTATCAGTGTTTGCATTTGATCTGTAAGACTTTGGTCAAATAGTTCGAGTTTCCTTCCACAAGCTTTTCTCAATAGTTTGCTTCTGGCTCATTCCTTCTGACAGAACTGGTGTAACTGGATCAGTTATAGGCTGTGCATGTGGAAGCTTTTGGTTTCAACTACCATTATTTACATATAAACTGTAGTAGCAACTTTTTTTTTTCATGATGGCCATATAAAGCAGTATAAGGCAAATTCGTAAAAAAAAAAAAAAAAAAAAAAAAAAAACCCTCATTGTGTATTTTTAAAGTATAACATACTTCTTCCCAGCTTTGCAGAAATGTTGTGGTTTAGAGCTCCAGCTTTCAGAACCACTACTATAAAAGACCTTATTCATTGTCAAAGGGATTAAAATTGATTAGTTCAGCCTTGTGAAATCCAGCTCCTATACAGTGAAATAAGCTGCAGTAAGACTGCTATATGTTCTCAATCTGGGCTTCCTCAGTCAACATGCACCATATTTCTGTGTTAATTACTGTGACAGCTTTTCTAACCAGCAGCCATGTTTCAGTAATATTCTTACATCATGACTGCTACAGTTTAGCCTTTTTCATATGCACGCTGCATAAAAATGTCCTAAATATGTTCCAGAGCAAAGACAGAGGGGATTCTGCAGGATTCATTTCAGACGTCTGGCGTACACTTTTCACCTGGGCTGCAGGATGACTTTGATAAGGCCTTGAAAAAATGCTCAGAAGTGGCAACAAATTTTCCAGGGTGCTTCCCGTGAGTGAGCAAGCATGCAATCAGGAGTTCCACACAGGACTGCCTCCTGGATAAATGCTTCAACACCAACACCACTCTTAATGATAGAACAGGATAGACAACAAAAATTACAGACTCTGGGTCAGTTCACCACTTTGCCAATTTATACCTTTCTCCACCTATTATGCACCGATAGTCAAGCCCACTTCTCTCTCGTCTCACCCCATTTAAAGAGCTCATAAACCAAAATGATATTCGTATAGAAAGCAAAATTCTGCAGTTGAGTAATAACTGGAACGTACAATCTGAGGGTCAAAAGAGATGCAGTTAATTTGCATAAGACAAAATCTAAAACTTCAAATCATCAAACGTTTGTAGTTGATTTTAAATCTTATCACAATCATTGGAACAAATCTACCTAATCAAATTAAAGAATGGTGCAAATCAAATTAAAGAAACTCAAAATAAACTGTTCAGGGCAAAAGTTCAGTCATGATGATATTTTTTTTGCTGTTCTTTGTTTTCAGATACAAGGTCTTGGAAATTTACAGTCACTGAGTTGACCATTAATCCTTCTGCATGCCAGTGTTGTGTTCTCTGAATCAAATGTTAGATCATCTGGGTGACAGGTAAAAATTAGTCCTGCAAAACGACAATAAACTGAAGCACATAATAAAATAATCATGGTAGTGAGACCATGATTATTCTGGCTGTTTTATTGCGAATGACCAAACTTCAATAAACTGACACAAACTTGAACTCTGAAAGACAGAGAATCATGTAATTATGTTAATTTCTTCCTTTTCAAGGTCTTTGTTTACAGCCTAAGCAAGATAATAATTGCTGTCATATTTCTTGACTGTTTTTTCCTTTTACATGAAAATGTTATTTCAAAATTTAAAGACAAGAAATAGTATGTCTTAATTTTCAAAGCAAATAAGTGGTCATGTCATCTTTTTAGAATTAAGGAGCTTTTCAAAACTTAATTAAACGAGCCTGATATCATAATTCAACAATAATGTACATTTAGCGGCGTTCACTTCTGTGATGATTACAGCAGCTATGGTTCTTCATTTTTCAAACACAGCTGTTTTTGTGTCATAATGGAAATTAATCTTTCTAATTTGTCCTGTTTTGTATGGATGACTTAAAATTGAATGAATGCTAATGTTCACTTTCAGCAACAGAGCAGCAGATGTGCCTGTAGTTGAAATATTGGATCTTCAGTCATTGTATGTATTCTGTTAAGACAAAACCATGTTTTACATAAAAAGGACAACAAAACATTCCCAAACAGCAACTGTTAAAAGGGGTCAGAAGTTAATGCTTTGTTTCTGGCAGATATCAAAGTCACACGTACTTGTTCTGATCTCTTGTTTGTTTACTAGCCTTACACACAAAAACTTCAACAATTCCTTAGTGCTGTCAGTTATCCGGTTTCACAATAACTCCTGGTATAAAAGACATAGATTTGGGTCACTATAAGTTATATTAAACACAGAGTACGAGCACTCGGGCTTACTGATGCTCTTCTGTTTTTCTTTTGCTCTGGAACAGTCTATCCTCATGGTATCTGAAAGCACATGTGATTTCAAATCAATCTTAAAAAGGTAACAAAGACATTTATTTCTGATAGGCCTAATGCCATCATGTGCATGGCTTGTTCAGACAAAAAAAAAAAACTGTTAAAGGCTGATCACTGACATTTTTCAGATTCCAGTCATTTCTGAGTATATGTAGAGCATTTATTGCAGGATATAGAAGACTATATAAATTGCTGTGACTGCTACTGAAGATTGCATCATATGGGAAAAAACAGCAAAACTTCAGATATTTGGCAAAAATTAATTGAATTTGGACAGATAAAAAAACCACATATATTTATTACATTTATTTTTCATTATAACATTTTACTTCCTTTTATCATACATGTGTTTTGTGAAGCAAAAGGCTGCGAGACAGAATCCAATATGAGGGAAAATATTTTTCATCATGTTTTATTAGTTGTACTCTGTAAGAGTTTCAATCCAATCACAAATGAATAACAACAGACTGAGAGACTTATCCATCATTTCTACACTCATATGGATTTTGACCAAAAGAACAAGATGCATGATGTGAGTTGCTAGAGGAAGAACCCAGGGGCAAACCCAGAACTTACTGGAGGCTCTAAATACCCCTTCTGGATTCATATATCCATCTTTCTTATGTATTTGTAAAATCCTGTTTACTGTTTACCATGGAAACATGGGAAACACCATGGAAAGTTAATCAATCCATCAAAAATGAGACAATGCTCAAATGCACTAAAACCCAAAAGCAATTTAAAATTGTTTACTAACCAAGCCAGACATGTATGTTTTAGATTGTGGAAGGAGACCGGAGAACTGTCAGAAAACTCACACATGCATGGGAAGGTCCTGCAAAGTCCACATGTAAAGGCCACATTAGAAATTTGAACCAGCAACCTTTGAAGTCAACATAGAAAATCTTTAAAATGGAATGAAGTTATTCGTTCTGTTCAATATATGTAAATAAATAAGTTCCTGTATTCATCTTTTGATACTTATCAAATTTTTGCCACAACTTCTCTTTTGTTTACAACTATAATCAAACATACAGGACCACAAAAAGATTAAGTTTTTTAAACGCAAAAATAAAACTTTATTTTTGGAGGATGCACAACAGAGGATGCATGTTTGAATACTTGCTTGGGTGACACACTGCCGACTTTAAAGTACTGAAGTTAAAGCATACAAAAGGCAACAGCAAAGAGTATATGTTTGCTTATTTATCCTTCTATTGTTGTGATATCTTTAATGTTTTCTTTTTATGATTAAGTCTGATCTATGCAGGATTTCCTGGAGCCCAAGTGGCCTACTTCTTTTAGGTGGCTCTTTATAGAGTCATTGGATTAAGACTAAAATAAATAAAACAAAAATCATTTATTCCTTACCACACAATCCATAAAAAGCACAGGCATGCCTGTAGAAAAAAAAGGAAAGTTATCATTAGGAATTTAGACTTAATATGTTTCTTTTTTTTTTTTTCTACGTGCAACCTGTTAGGATTTTTCAAACACATCAAACACCCAGCAGAGTATGTCCCTGTGCAAACAGATAAAGTGCCTATGGCGGGGCATTTTCCGCCACTCCGGGGGTCACATTGTTTGTCGACACCACATTTCAGGAAGTGATGCGAGGACCCCTGCAACAGATGGTCCAACACGCAGGTCGAACAAATTAAAGAGCGCAAGAAAGAAACCTTTGAGTTGTTTCCTTTCCTTTCATGCAGCAGCTAAATGATTAGGGTTTGTCTTTGAACAATGACAAGAAAGTGTTCAGGGTCCTTTCATGAATCACCTAGAAACTATAACTCATAATCTGAAAAATAATAGCCCATTATCCTTCTAACAATGAAGCACTTTAACCATGATTAACACAATCTTCTTAATTTTATTCACTATAAAATTTTGATGCAACAGATTTTGCTTACCTCCCATGACCAGTAAAGCTCATTTAAAACATACACTTCGAAACCTCAATCTGCTATTGACGCAACAGCAGAAAATGCAAAAACAAAATGATTTTGGACTTAAATCTGTTTGGAATCTCAAAGACTTGGACATATAAACACAGTTTTATCTATTTGTACGCAGTGATTTATTTGAGACAAAAATCAAAATAACAGCAAAAGATTTTACACACACTGATATGTTCACATTTAAAATCCTTAAACTTTTAATGATTAAATATCTTTGCTTTCATTTTCTCAGTTTGGATGTACAGGGACAACAACATCTGAATAAGAAAAATCCCACATGATCCACCTGCTGCTTCCATTTTAAAAATACAGCTGCTTTTAGCTGTACATTTTCAAAGGATTATGATTCAAGTTTGTGAGAGAAAATGCACTTAGTCTATAAATTTATGCTATATTTTGTCACTGTAATAAAATAACATTTCAAACAGCTGAGCTATTAACAATTTAAAATACATCATTCATCATGATCTGTTAGCTAGCTACTGCTTATGTCTCACTACATATCTTTCACACAGCATACAAATACAAACAAATTTAAGATAATACTTGCATGTATCAGATGCTAACATTATAAAGTCCCCCAAAAACAATGCTGTGATTGATAGTAGATCAGAATCAGATGTTCCAGTGAAATTCTGTAGGAAACAAATGACTCACTGATGGAAGCTTGGGGTTATAATGCAAATTAATTTTGTAAAATGTATTAGAGACAGGATTAGATTAATAACACATTTTTTGAGGGACAGATGGAATATGCTGGAGCTTTTATGGAGTCCAAAGTTTGGACTGTTTGAATCAATGAGAGATGGTGAACACGTTTGCGAGAGGAGTCTTGTGCTCTGCTGAGATGGTGATGACGACAACTTAGTGCATCCCAGGTTCTGTAAACGGGCCAAATCAATCCAGAAAAAGTGTAATTACTGGGATTTCTCAGTGATTAAGTGAACAAAAGTGTTTTACTTAAGTTGTTTTCTTATAGGTTTATGGTATTTCTAAACCCTGTAACACTTTGATTGGAGAAATTTTGTGTTTTTTTCCCCTGCTGACCCCTGAGGTGCAGCGCAAAGGTGTCAGTGATTATTAGCTTACCTGGGATGTCATTGGAGCACATTGTGAACAGAGTGTGGGGGTTTGAGAGAGGTAGAGTCAGATGTGAGGCAGGCAGTAAAGAGAGTGCTGTTCTGCTACTTTGTCCAACAGCACAGAGAGTTGACCTTGAGGGGAAAAGGGAAAATTGACAGGGGGGAGCGCAGTAACAAGAGGTAGCTATATATCAAGGAGGCAATTTGGAATGGTTTATCCGATGAGGGTCAATTCCTGCTCCAGTGCCATAGATCAGATTTTTCAAGCCTTAGCTTGGAGATGTGTGGAGCTGTTCAGATAGGCCCGTTTTTGAATGACGGCATCACTGATCAAGCTCCCACAAATCATTTACCCAAAACATACAAGAGTGGAGTAATCAAGAGGATTTGTGATGCAGGAAAACCCGCATCAGTAGATTTATCTGCTGCTTTTCGTGGCCTTGCAGCTCTGGCTCCGGACCCAATCAAATCTGCTTTAAGCAGCACTTTCAAAATGTTCGCCTCAATTACTTTACATATCAAGGACATGGAATGGCTGATTATCCACAGGATCTAGGCATTAATGTCATTATTATTACCTGCAATAAAAATAAATATCCTTGTACACGTCCAAAGCATATTCATTCAATAGTGACAACATTAAAGCTTCACAATAAATCTGTCAATGCACCACATGCCATGGCATAATGCCAAGACTATAGCAGTAATTTTACACATGCCTTTACTGAGCATCTGACCTTATCTATTATTGCTTCTATTTTGAATCAGTCTTCCTGCACCTCTGGGTCTGAGCAGATGGCAGGTCTTCTAAGTGATAAAATTCGAAAGACAAGAGCACTATTACGCCACAAGAATGTTTGGCTGAGGTCCCAGCACCAGTGGAGGCTGGAATGAGCACATAACTTTGATTTGAATTCCCTTCATTATTCTGCTCTCCTCCGTGACCAACAGCCTCAGCGTAGTTCAGATGTTCTGCATTTATAGTGGAGAGCCACGGCTACCGTAACTCGGATGATAAATTTAAAGGAGCTTAATGGACAAATAATTTTAGAGTAAATTATACATTGTGCAGGAAGAGAAATATCTGTATCAGTGTGCTTTCTTAGTAAGTGAACAATACAATAATTACTGAAAACCTAATTTCTAAGTTAATCATTCAGTGTTTTGTGGTTTAAAATAGAAAACAGGAAAATTGTGTGTTTATTGTGCATCATCTTGCGAATGTTCTCTTGATTTAATATGGATAACTGGCACAGTTTGTCTCTTCTGTATGGGTTCCATATTGAATAAGAGTGCAACTCATACAAATTTGCTTTAAATGCTAATGTAAAAATATTAAACATCACATTTTCAGAGCAAACATAAAATCCTGATTTTGAAGTTAAGGAAACAAACTGTAAACTTAGATTATTATTAGATTAGATTATTAAAAAACAACCATGTAAATTATCCAATCGACCAAGAAAGCTGGTAAAATGGACAGACCAACAGATTGACAAACCAATAGATTTTCAAAGAATTATACTGCAGCGTGAAAAAATAACAACCTGCTAATGATGAAAGGCCAAGGGAATAATTAAGTATTTTACCATGGTTCAGTTCAATTCAATTCAATTCAAAAATAATTTATTGATCCCAAAAGGAAATTAAATTCAATTCTAACTAATTAATTGGTGACCTACATGATGCAGAAGTGTTCAACCCCGTCAGCCTCACCATAAAATCCTGCATTCGTTTACTTGCTCTCTTTGTGTATGCATTGGTTTTCTAAAGGTATTCTGGGTTCCCCACTTACTCCAAAAACAATCCTTGTTAGGAAATCTGGTTGTGTTCAGGTGGGTTTTGTCTTGTTTATCTCTGTGTGGGCCCTGTGATGAAATGGTGATCTGTCCAGGATGTATCCCATCTCTCAGTGACTGCTTGGTTAGGCACCAGCTCTATTTCACCAACCTTCCAACATAAAACAGGATAAAGAAGCAAGTAAGAAATGGACAGATAAGTAGTATACCAAAAAAAGTTTTTTCCC
Organism: Poecilia formosa; assembly: GCF_000485575.1. NCBI lineage: Eukaryota > Metazoa > Chordata > Actinopteri > Cyprinodontiformes > Poeciliidae > Poecilia > Poecilia formosa. The sequence continues at coordinate 875,382 of NW_006799957.1, read as the reverse complement.
TTTCTAGTCATTGTCTAAAAAAATCTAAAAATAAGCATACTTTAATTTTATTTCCATGAAAATATAGCAAGATGCTAGCTCAAACTTTTGTGCTTATCCAGTGTAACTGTTTGAGTCTGTAATTCATTTATTCCAGTCAGGTGCTAGTCTTACCTCAGTACAATAGTTTGTTTGCAGGGCCATAGCTGCTTCACAGGCATTTATTCTGGCTTTAGCAAATCCAATTATCTGTGAATCCATAATTATATAGCTTTGTCAGGGACTATATATTTATACAGCTACTAACTAATGAAAGGACAACACAGCCTAACAAAACCAGAAATGCTTGGAAAGGATCATTACCATGGGAATTATTGGACAACATTTATGCAAGGTGACTCAAGTTAGAGTTGGTTCCCTCCTGATAGTCTACAGGACTTTCACTATGGCTTTATGTATGCAATCATAAAGCTGATATACCACGCAAACGACAATGAATTTTGCATTTATCTGTGCTCTGCTCATTTTCCGCTTGAGAAAGTTGGGGAAATTGACTTAGAATTGCTCCATGCAAAGTAGCTGAACTTTCCACTCAAGTGGTTAGACAGAGCATCAGATTGCAGTACAGGTATGCAAGAGACCATAAGTGATCATGCTGAAAATAAAAATGCTTCAGCATTCATGCTCTTATTAATGATCAAAGTTCTGGATATACCATATTTCTACTGGAGAACAAAATGGAGTGCACACATGAATAAAACATTTGATTATTCAGCTGAAGCATTACTGTTATTTCATTCCAAAAGGTTTCTTCCAAATTTCATCTCAACTCAGACAGTAAGTGCAATGGTCACTGTTTATGCTATGCAGTACAGTTAATTCATTAAATCCAAGTGCAACATTTGCTTCCCCTCAACTAATGAAAAGTGTCGGGATACAACATGTTTTATAACATTTTCATATTTATCATATTTACCCGAAACATATTTCTTTGAAACACAAACAGCCTGTAATTACTGCCATTTGCATTTCATGACAAATACATTAAATCCTGTGTTTTTGTTTTGGCAAACTTTTTTCTAATATCTTTTTCTACTCTGCCTTTAGAACCTGTATCAATAAAGATATGCAGGTCTGAACTGCCTCTGAAGCACCTAATGAATTATTAATTGGTGCAACTGCAGTTAGAATGCAATTTACTCCACCAATTTACTGTGATTTTATTAAAGGCTCAGACTGGCTTGCCAGTGAAGTGGAATCCATGCAATATTCATCAGAGAAAGGATGCATGGGACCCCGGCTCCTTGCCTGAGGATTTATTTGGGAAAAAATACAACAATGACATCAACAAATCTCTTAAAGACCTTGGCATGCTTCACAGCTTTTCAAGAATGTACACTGTGAATTTGAGGCAACCTTTCTGCAGAAGACCAAAAGGCTTGAGAAGAGCCTTTCTCATACCTTGTAATGCCACAATGGCTCTGGGGAATAAAGCAGCAGAATGGTTATATAAAACAAGGAGCCAGAGAATGCATGAGTGGTAAATATTGTGTTTTGGCATGATATAATGTTGCTCTTTTGGCATCTGAAATCCACCTGCAGATTTCCATGTTCATGCATCCCATTCTAATGCAGTGTTGTGGAATAGTTTAAAACTGATATTCAATCCCTCATATTTACCTTTAAGGAGTCAGATTTTATTAATTTCTTTAAGCTTTCTAACATTATTTTTTCTGAAGGTTTCTCTTTTTTTAGAGTTCTTATCTGTCTTTGGACCTGACAATGAGGGCAAACTGAGTAATGTTTTCTCAAAGTGAAATTCCACCTTGCATGCCATCCTTCAGCTGGTCCAACTACTAAAAACATTTTTCAGCTAATAAGTCCTTAAGAATAACCTTGTGTTTGCTAAAATACCAACTTGTATTCATCAAGTTGTGCTATTCATTTTACATACCTAAGGAAATGGAGGGAAAAAAAAAAAACATGTAGTAAGTAAATACCAAACTGTACCTGAAGATTTTTGTAGGCACAACATTGGGTCATCTCTTTTTTATGTGAATAGGTTTTAATTACTTCTAAACCAGGGATTGTCAAACTGATTCAAGTCCAAAAAATTAAAACGGTAAATGAATCAGATCAATTACTCAATCAATCAAATTTTATTTGTATAGCACATTTCAGCAGCAATTCATTTCAAAGTGCTTTACATCATGACAAACACAAAAACACAAAGTCATGCAACATAGAATCAACAATCAAAACATTACATTATGTCAAGTGCCATCATTAAATTCGTAATTGATTACGTTTCAAATACAACTCTAAACAGATGGAAACCGGAAGATCTGAGGGGTCTGGAAGGTTGAAATAACAACAGCAAATATTTAATGTATTGTGGTGCTAAGCAGTTCAGTGATTTATAAACTAACAACAGTATTTTAAAGTCTGTTGTTTAATCTACAGGGAGCCGGTGCAGGGACTTTAAAACTGGAGTTATGTGCTCTGTCTTCTTGGTTTTAGTGAGAACACGGATGAAGCAGGCTGCCAGACCAAGAGACAAAATAATAGAACTGATTTGATAAAAGCCCATTTTGAAAGTGATATTATAGTTCTGTTTACATGGAAGTGCGATTACTTCCATATACGGAAAAGACATGAAGGTTGTTGCCTCACAGTTTTCTTTTTTTTGTTTTTTTTTGGTCAGAGTGAATGCTGAGTCAGTAATAATCCCAAGCTATTTATATGTTTGCACCTCTTCAAACAACTGCCCTGTTATAACACTAGTCTGCAGCTGAACATGCATTTTCTTAAAATCAGAGCCATATCCTTGGTTTTTCCTGTGTTGAGCTGCTGGGTGGTGACCTTAAACCAATGAACAAAGTAGTCAGCAACAGATCTGTGGCTGTCTACATAACCCTCAAGTAGGCTGATGATGGTCACAGAATCATTTACACATTTTAGGATAAAACGATTCATGAAAGTGCTCTAACATTTGTTTCTGTAACGGATAAAAAAATAAATAATAAATCTACAGTGAGAATGCACACCATTGAGGTGATTGAGGGGAAGAACACAGTTTATCAGACAAATCTGTGTCCTGTGAGGCAGAAACTCCAAGGATAAATTTTGTGGAAATAAGTGGTGCTTTGTTAGAGCAAACTTTTAAGCACCACCAAATGGGAGGTGCTTAAATGGGAGGTTCAAGATTTCCTCAAACATGCATGAAAAAATAAAAGCAACACTCCAGGTATGTTTCTGGGAATATCACTGTAACATAATATAAAGATCAAAAAGTTAATTTTACATTATGTACCCACAGAGTCCAAACTGACAGTTTAGAAGTGGGTGATACTAAAAGGTTTTGATACGATGACCTCAGATAAAGAAAAATGAATATGTCTGAATCAAATCTGAAATATACAAAGGACCTTGTTCAAGTCTTGGTCTGTATGTCAATTGCAGTTAATCTAGTGTGAGTGCTCAGTGTTTTTACAGGATTTCCAAGAATGCAGAACATCTTTTAGAAGATCTTAAATTGAGGTTAAGGCCACGGGTCTGAAATCATTCATGGCCTTAAAAAGGTTGCCATTAGAGACTGGCACAATGCCAGCATGTTTCCAAATTGCAGGAACATGTTGTGTCTCTAAATATCAGTTTAAAATGTGTTGGAAGTCTGAACTTAGCTCTCGTGAACATAAATATTGTCTAGGCCAGGACTTTTTATTCATTTTATTGCAATAGAAAGCATATTCAACATTGTTCTGATTCACAAAGACAGGCTTGTTCTCAATCAATTAAAATCCTTAACTCTATTACTTCCTGACTAAAATCCAAAGAGTTAAGATGTTCATAAAAACACTTGAGATCATCAGTAAGGTTAAGACAAGAAGTATAGCCGAAGACTAGCGATACTTCTCATACTGGACTAAGCTGATATAAGTCTGTTACACATAATTTTATTCTTGAAAACAATTGTTATTTTTACCCTTCAAATTTTCAGTAAACTTCTTTGCAGCTCTCTGCTTTGCTTAAGCTTTTCTCCTTGTTGAAATGCTAAGCATTTTTTCCATGATAAAGAATTTAATTGAATTAATAACCCATGGTTTATTATTTGGATACATGTTTACCCTCTTTGTGGGTATAAGCACATAGTTCAGAATGCAGCATATGAACAAACAACATCTAAAAGCTCATCCAAGCCCCCGCAGGACTCTTTGAACATGTCCCAGTCAGTGCAGTCAAAGCAGCACAGCAAGGAGGCCGCAGCATAATTATTCCAGATGCTAACCTCCCTAGTTTGGACTGTTCAGAACTGCCCTGTGAGTAGGGAGAAGAAGCACACAACCGTGATCAGCACTGCCCAGAGAGGATAAGAGAAGCTAAATAAAAGCATCTTTAACAGATCCAAGGAGCCAAACTTTTACTGCTGGACAGGACACATTCTGGTGAAAGTTTTTAAAGGTCTTTTCCAGTGGAAAGTGTCTAAAGTCGCACGGTTTTAAAGTTAGGACTGTACAAAGATATGGGTTGTAGCTTTTACACCATATTGTTCAATAGGCTGTTTGGCATTTGCCTTAGGTAAATGTTAGATTTGGGGGAACTCACAGAAAAAAATGACGCAGCAACATTGCCGATTTGCTCTCGAACAGTGAAAGAATCTCACTGTGTTCACACATACCCACCTACTTGTGGGTATACCTATTGTGCAGCTCAGCAAATAAGGTAGAAAGAGAACAGTTCAAAGCTGTCTGAAAATTTTCAGTTGTTAGTGCATATACAGTGGCACAGAAAAACTAACTCATGCTGCCTCTTTTTCCATAATTTTTATCTCAGCTCGATCAATGAATGTCACTCACCTCACCTTTCAACTATATAATTAACTTATTAAAATCCTTTCAAATGCCAGTCATTGATCAAGTTTAACTGATTAAATCTTTGTCTATAACAGAGAAAGGATCTTTGCACTTGTAAGCAAATTACACCTGCTATCTCTGAAAAATACTGCAAGCCACGACTGCTTTAAAGCAATGAACATCTGTATGCAGGCAGGAGAGGATGGGTAGGCAGGGGGGATGAAATATTCATCAATTGCTGTCTTTTGACAATGAAGCTACATGACAATGGTCTCACTTTCAAATGTCTGAGGTGCTTGAATCCAAAGGGGAACTTACCTTACATAATTTCAGCTTGTTTCATTCAGTGCTCAAGAGCCAAAGCAAAGCAGACACTTGTAATTCAACACCACAATTAAATGAGAGGTTAGTGAATCACCACAGAATAGGAACATTGCCCTTGAAAAAAGGCTTGCCCACAAAGGGAAATACAATGTATGTAAATATGGGGAAAGCAGCCTGTGAATGTTAAATTTTATGGCAAGCACATAAGATAAAAATAATACCTCCTTCAGGTGAGAAGCTCTATGAAATTGAAGTAAGAGCTATTCTGTGTTATCAGATTTTCCTGGGAGCCATGGCTTTCTTTTGAATTATACCATCTTTTATTTAAATGTCAGAATTTGGCTTTTTGGTGCTGGTGTGAGACGATGGCTCCTGCTTTTCACAGCTTGCTACGATCAGGTGGATAAGATTAACTTGAGAACTGAACTGAGTGAACTTAAAACAGAAGGTCACTGTAAGATAATGCGGATTTTACCTATTAAGGGATTTTCTTTTTTCTGTAAATTCTCTAGTATGTAAAGGGATTGCTTACTTCCTGGAATGGGACCAAAAGTCCATGCAATATCAGATGGTTTTACCAGTAAAAGGAACTAAATCTGGTGGGTCTGACAGTCCTTTTCAGATAACCTTATTTTATCCCCTCATGTTTTTCAAATTGATTTTGTAAATGTTGTTTGTTTAAAAAACTCTGGTTAATGCATTCTTTTGAGGCCTTTCAAGCTATGTTTAATCATTTAAACATTTTCACTGAAGTAATTTTGTCTGACATTTCGTGTTGCAATTTTAGGCATGCAATATGTCTTATAATTGCCATTTAACTCGCTGTAGGATAATTTTCTATGTAATTGCTCTGCTTTTAAAAATATCTCTCCTTTCATCGACTTGTCTAACTTTCAGCACCTCAGAAGTGCAATAAAAACATTTTCTAATGAGTTTACAGAAACACCTAAGCTGGATTTGTGCAGAAGAGAGATGACAGGGAGAGAAATCCTGGTCGTCGTTGTGGTTGGTTCATTCCTTGTGGTTAGCCTTAATTTTATTTCTGGTTTTCTGTTTGTGCATTTAGTTTATTTTTTGTTGTGTTTGTGTTAGATTGTTTTCCCTGTGTGTCTCCTGTCCTCGGTCCTCACTCACGGCTGTTTCTCTGATTACACTCATCTATTTTCAATGTTACTTTTCACTTCAACTCTGTACACAAGTCACCTGTAAAAGGTACTAGAGTAATGGTTCTCAACGTGGGCGGTACCGCCCCCCGGGGGGCGTTCAGAGGACGGCAGGGGGCGCTGGCAGACATTTTTACAAAAGGGGGGGCGCTCGGATTCCTCTGGGGGGCGTTTTGTCGAAGGTAAACTTTACACCTTAAATGCACAACAATACCAGTTTAAACTTTGAGCAACTTGCTAAAACTGTATTGTGTAACATTAAATCATGCCTGGCTGCAACTGTATCGATGGGAGCTCTTCTTCTTCTTCTTCTGTTCAGTGTTTGTTAGCTTAGCTTGACTTTGTTAGCTTCTTGGCGTAGCTCCACTCCTGCTACCGGTGGCTTCACCGCATCAGTTCAGCGTCTCACCGGCTGATGACGGTGCTGTGATTCACTTTGTCTGGTATTTTTGTACATATGTTTTGGCAGTTCTCTGATCATGTCAAAGCAGCAACTTATATTAAAAAGTGTTTTATTGTCCGTCTGGATGCTGCCCGCTTCCATGGAAGGACAACAGAAAATCGCTCTTATAAACATGTAATTACTAAAATCACGATACCCTCACTTTGTATCCCTCTGAAAAATGAAACCATTTAAATAAAGAAATCCCTCCACGGGTGATACCTCGATAGAGAGCGTTCATTTTATAGCGTTAACACCAGAGCTGTAAGTGGTCCGGTATGAAACGGGTGTGATAGTACAACACGGCACTTTTAAATTTCAATAATCAGAATACCGCAATTGTTTCCGTTGTTTTTAAAAGGTTTATGTCAATCTGCCTTTTCCCCATCGATACGTTTCCCGACCGCTGCGCACCTTAAGGGGTAAAAAAAACCAACAAAAAAAAACAACGACGCGCACATAGAGCAAAACTCTGAAACAGAGAAGCGGGACATAAAACGGAGCGACGAACTAGATGTGAATTATGACATAAAAACAGAGAATCGGACGCCGAACAGTGGAAAATCAACACATGATGTGAAACATGACGATTAGGCGGCGCAGCAGGTGATGAGTGAAGATTAATGATGGTCAATAAACGATAAAATAAAACTAACAACAGGACAGAAACTAAAGTGGACATAGCAATAAACCAGGAGAGGATAATATTAATCAAAGGAAACAAAATGGAAATGAAAGAAGAACAAAATGCAAGAATGAACTAAGAAACTAAAGTAAATACAGTGGAATAAACTGGTATGGCAAGACCTTTTGAGCAATAATTAATAGAGAGGACTGTATGGCAAGAATGAACAGACACTATTTCCAGATAAAAGGTAAAATAATCTTGTTGAAGTGCCATGGGTTTGTTGAGACCACATCTAGTACTGAGAATAAATATATCTTACAGACCATAACAGTAAAGAACTTAGAACTTATTTATGTTTTTAATTAGATTTGATATATTTATTTCTTCAGTATATATTTCATGTCAATGTTAATGTCATGAGGCTGATAACTCCATGACACTTTCAATTTGACTCATTAGGATTTGATTAAGAACCAGATTTGTTCTTTGTCATTTCTGTCCAGTAAAATTATTAATCTATAAATCAATAGACAGGTCTATATAAAGATATAATCCATGTTTCTGTCTCATATGTGTATGGCATTAAAAGGATCTGGAACTTTAGTTTTTCCACTGAAAGCTCTGGTTTGCACACTAAATGCCATGTGGGTGAAATTTTATGGATGATACTCTGATATCCCATTCTCCTGAAGGCAGCACAGAGCTGCACCACCAGAAACCGACATAAACACTGAAGAGAAGAAGAGCTATGATTACAGTTCTATCCATGTTTTAATGTTGCAGAGCTCAGTCGGTTTGCAAATAGATCAAAGTTTAAACTGGCATGTTGTATATCTTTTATCTGCTCATTTTGTGCAAGATTTAACTAGAAAATGGCAAAGAACAAGAATATTTTTCCAGTCTGATTGGCTGCTGTTAGGCCTACTGATTTTAAGTTGAATGTTCATTGCATTTTTCTTAGACACCTGTGAAAATAATTTCTATTCACATGGCTTTTTTGTTCTCTGGGAAATTAGTTTTGATGATAAATACAGAAACAAGCATAAAAATGAAAACATCTACAATAGTGATAGTAATATTAATAATAACATAATAGTCAGTGCAAATTAGCCTAGAAATTCTGTGGTGGGGGGCGGTGAGGGACCTGGATAAAGGCTAGGGGGGGCGCTGGCCCAAAAAAGGTTGAGAAACACTGTACTAGAGAAAAAAAGGCTCATGAAACAAATGATATGACTTTCTATAGATTTAGTTTGAATTCTTCAGTGAACAACAAATGCATTTTTTGTTTATGCCACAAATTTTGTCTGAGTCTTGTGATAAATTTATCATCAGCTGTGGTCCATCATCTATCCTCTGCTTTAAGACCAAAGGCATTTCAACTAAAGGTCACATCTGACTGGCCTGAGATGTCTGTGCTGATGCAAAACTTGCATACTATCTTGAAATTGCAGCTCCCATCCAGTCTATGACAAATAATACAGCAAAAGCTGTCAGCTCTCCATGACAAGGAACCTCTTTGCAAGACAGAGCTCACATGTTGACAAGACTGCAACAGTTAGGTTAGGGCGGCTTCAAAAGATCCATCAGGTGCGTCTAAAACCCAGTATTTACACATGGCCATTTTTCACAGTTTGACATAAAACCATTCTAAACTGTGCTGTTTTTTTGGGATATAGTTACCAAAATTATTTCTTTTTATTCACTATTTCCACATTCAATGTTGCATACAGGAAGATCACTACAGCTTAATGTATTTTTAAAAAGTGGGATGATGGAATTATAGCTTTGTAAGTTTATGATTATTTCTGATGTAGACCACTGCAGAACAATTACAAAAGACCTTGTTGAAATGCTGGCTGAACCTGAGAAGATAACGGTATTACCTACATGGTAACTCATCTGACGTGGTCTGAAAGGTCGCTCAAAGAAGAAGTCGTTATTATTTGAATAGCAGCACAAAAAAGAAAGGGTACGGTTTGCATTTTAATTCTCAGAGATGTGTAATGTAGTCTTATGAAACTAAAACTGAAGTGTCTGGCCAACATGGCCATTTGGAGGCAAGAGAGAGAAGATTGATAACCTGAAAACACCAGCCCAATATGAAATATGACGTCCTGTTCTCTGAATGTTTTGCTGCATTACCAACTCATGTTCAATACTGGCTCCATCTTGAGATACAGTCATAATATGGAAACATTGAATCCACATCCTAATACATCAGTGAGAAAGTTAAAGATTGGGGGAAATGGGTTTTCCAAATGGACAATGACTATAAGAGTAATGTGAGAAGGTCAACCTGACTTAAAGACACTGAAGTCAAAGCTATGGAGTCCTGATCCTAATCCCACAGATAATTTTTAGGTAGATCTGAAATTATGTATTACAGCAACAGTAGTTCTGGCAGGAGAAATGGGTTAAGTTCCAGCAAACTGTGGACAGAAACCAGTAACATCTGACCCAAGTCACATAGTTCTACTAAATATTCAAGAAATGTATGCAAACTTCTGGATCTAACAATTATATAGTCCCACAAATATATATAAGTAGTTTGATAACCCTATATGAGCTAGGAAAACTTCAGTTTTTTAAGAAACGAGGAAACAAAGCGCGTCTTCTCTTACAGCCTTTGTAAACATCTGGTTTCAGCTGTATTGCTTGTAAACAAATAAGAGATTTCAAAAAAGACAAATGAATCAATACAGGTTTGCATGGAAATGTCAGGTAGAATTTTATCATAACATTTGTATTAAAATTTATTCAACGCCATTTCAAGGGTCAGAGTGAACATAATACTTAAATGGGAATATGTCTCCCTCTTGTGGTCATCTGACTTTAATCGAAACTAGTCAAATATTGTCATCAACTAAGATATTATGAATAGCTTAAAGATGCGTTGGATTGCTTTATCAGTTTCAAAATGCCCATGTTTTCATCCCAACACACAACACTTTGCGACCTTTTTTAACTTTTAAAACTTTGACTCACATGGTAGCTGTCACTAAGCCACTGCCTGTAGGCAGGAATAATCTGAATTGCACCACTCAGCAGGGAGTTATAATAAAACTACAACTACAAAACAATTAAAACACATTTAAAATGTGACAGAATTGGCTCCTTCTGGCAAAGAAACACCCCTTGCTGCTGGTGGGAGATAAAATTCACACTCTGCCTCATTCTGGTCTTGAGGGATAGTGGGTGCAGCCAAAACTTCCCTTGCAAACAGTATTTGCTTCAGCTGTGATTTTTATTGGACACAAATAAAATAGACAAGATGCACAGAAATCTGCTGGGAGTTTGCAATTAAATAAATGACTGAATGAAAATGGAAAGTGAGGATGTTTACTGGGTAATTTAAATAGCATGTGTTCACCTCAGGCCTTATCAATACATTAGTTATGCAGTATTCTTTTTATATTAAACAGCAGAAACTTTTTCTTTATTCATTGCATGCCTAATGTTTCACATTAAATACACAATGCCTGCTGCGGCTCCTGCTATGTCTTAAAATAACATGATATAATCTGCAGTGTCTTAAAATGCTTTACCAGACAGACACCATTGAGAGCATAAAAAGAAAAGAAAAAAAACATTTAGAAAGCCAGTAGTTATTTTTCCACTGCAGTGCTAAAACCAGCAACAAGTAATTAATCTAAAATGTAACAATCTGCATTGCTTGAAGGTTTGCTTACTGCATGTGACTGATATTTCACAAGAATGATTTTGATGGTGACAATGAGGGTGAGGACAGTAATGTTGGCACGGGTGGGCGTTGCCGTAGAAACATGTTATTAGACCAGGCAGATGGAGACAAAGCTTGTTGAGGCGCAACAGACTTTAAGGACAAGTGATTCAGTCTGTAAGGTGGTTATTGCAAATGCCAGTGTAGTCTGAATTGGATATTGATCCTGTCGAGGTAACAGTGTGGAGCAGGTAGAAGCTGCTGAGCTGAGCCTACTGTCACTGGGAGCGGGCACCAGGACACGTCTGTGAATTCACAGTCGTTTAAGTGTCTGAACTGTGCTTGACTGCTGAAATCTCACGATGCTGCGGCACAGCAGACGACATTCGTACTGGGGTGGACTCTCAGGCAGTCAGCACAATGAACAATGCAAAGTCAATGCTGGATGATCAATTGCAAAAAAAAAAAAAAAATCTAATTTCTCAAACAATAGACCAAAAAAAAAAATAAATGGGAAAAATGCCTACTTATTAATTTCTGTCCCATTCTTGCAAACTTTAAAGACTTTTTAATATAGGAAATAAAAAAATATCTACATTTTATGAACAGAAGTTTCCATGAGAAATTATGTACTTAAATTGAATTCTATCAAAAAGTACTGCATGTTCTCAAGTTGTTACAATCTACAGTAAAATTTACTTTCTCAGAGGAACACATAATGAGTTTTTTGGGACTTGTCTGTTCCCAGAGACAGCTTTATAGTATATGCAATATAGGTTCCCAGTGTAGGGTTAAGACCACCCTGTGCAATGTTGTAATGATTTAACCTTTACTTAGCACTCTTAACACACATCATCTCAAAATCCAAACTCATTCCGAGTGATATTTTGGTGTTTTGATTTTCCTCAGTTTTAACAACAAATGACATTATTAACTTGCTTTACTAAACCACCAAGGTCTGCATTTGGTCAAGCTGAAAGTAGGACCCCCTCTACTGGATCATTAGAAAAAATGATTTCTTATAGTTTGATGCAACTTCAAAGACAGTTGTTATTTTAAAGATCTTACAGTTGAATTTGAGAGATTGTTTTACACAAATAGATATTTCTAAGGAATAAAGGTTGAGCGATCCTATTTCAGGTCAGGTGCAAAACTGTCAATCAATCGGTTGTTAAGAAACATAATGTACATATATATTTCCTGGAGCTGGAAACAACATTTTCTGATTCCAAAGAATATTCAGCATTTCTAAAATCAGAGAAAAACTGCTTTTGAAAATGTTGATTACAATCAATCTACTTTGCTTTAGCTTTGATGTAATTTGTTATGGACTGATCAGACACTGGGAAAAAAAAATACTTCTCCTGATAATGTGTTTGCATAATGGGACTGTGATGTTAAAACACTCTTCTTAGGGAAAGTAAAATGGAGCAATCAGCTGTATCAAAGAAAGTGCTAAGATCAACAGGGATTAAAATATCGCAGTCACGAACAGCGGCTGCCTGTGGAAGACCATTAGCGAGTTCATGGGGAGCTGCTGGTGCTGTGAAGGGCTATAAAGTCAGACTGATTAAAAACAATGCTGTTATTCTTTAAAGAAAAGACTTAGTGAAAACAATGTTTCATTAGTGTCGATAGAAGATTGTGGTTTAAAATCTCAAGGACAAAGGACAAAAAAACAAATAAAAATAGGTTTAAGTTATGCACAAGCAATAACCTTAACTTTTGATGAATCTTGTAAACTAGTCCACAACTTTTAAAACGCTGGGAAAAATTACAAGACACATAATCAAATAAAATATTCTACTATTTTATTGTTGTGGTGAATGTGAATTTCATGTAAAGCAGATGCAGTTAAAATAAAAGGGCCAGTACCAATCAAGAGCCAGGAGGAAATCTGACAAAAAAAAAAACAAAAACAGAAAAGTCCAGCAAAGCACAAATTTTTACTATTACAGAAAAAAAGCCATGAATATATCTACTATTATATTATAGTAAATTTTTGACTGTTGGAGATCAAAAAAAGTTAACATTTTTAAAAGTACTTTAAAGATGATAAAAACAGTAACTATTCAAATACAGATTCAATACTTTGCGGGTTGAAGGGCATGATGTGCTCTGCACTTATACGCTGATTAATGATGTGGATATCTTTTCAGGGGAAGCTTTTTAATTAGGAAACACAATTAACATTAGTTTCTAATCATCAGTTCCCAACAGGAACAAACTTTAGAGTAATCAGTCCTTGACTTTACTTTGCTGATATATTACTCAAAGATTTTGTGTTAAAAGTAAGACAGATCGGTGCAACTCTGAGGAAAATGCACCACCATCATTTTCCTTTTTCCATTTGTTCAGGACATTGATTGGATGAAAGGTGATGCTTTTTGTTCCTTCTCCAAAAAAATATCTTAGAAATACCAAAAGAAAAAAAAGAACGTGCTTTGTGAAAAAAAAATCCCAAACTGAACCTGACGTTAATCCGATTATTTAAACTCTTTGGTATATAGGCCCAATAAATAGTCTCATTTTATGAACTTTTCATATATCTGTAAATCAGTCACATCTTATATAAAACCTTGGCTTTTCATTGTCTTTTGTCAGATGCTTTTATGCATGAAAACATACTTTGTTTTTAGAAGTCACTATATTTTGACTTATTGCATTTTGTTTTAGCTTCATTGAACATGGAGGAGGACGGATTTGAAAATGCTCTCTGTTTTAATGATTTCACCAACAGCTGGGTTTTATACTGAGGAAAGGGCATCAGTGACCTGATGTAAGAGCAGGTGCAAATTGTTGAATGTGCTATACTGGATGAAAATGTTTGTGTCTGCGAGTGTTTGGTGCAATCTACTTTGTGAATCCTCTGCAGAAATCAAACAAATAGCAGCAGCAAAACATTGGCAAAAAATGGATTAAACTGCTTCGTTAATTTCCTCCTTAATCTTCTGAGGTAAAGTTAATATGTTCAGGGATTTATGAACACTGCTAAACAGATTAATAACTGGCAAATTTTAAAAGAGCCTTCATAAAAATAACAAACATTTCTCATGTAGGAATCTTGCATGCCTGTAACAAGTAGCAGAAACTACAACATTGATCATTTGAGTTAAACTGTGTAATAACACCTACTTTTTTGTTTGCTGTGGATAAATCGAAAATGCCAAAGGCACAGAAGGTCTGTCAAGGAGGCTTTCTGAAGAGACCTGTGTGGCTGAGATATAACACAATCCAGCCAACGACAACTCTGCGGCTCTGGTAAGACATGCCGCCTACAGATACAGAGCAATGATAGCATCTGATGCAATTTACTCCATGTCCAGGGTTGGTGGTTCAAAGTCTGTTGTAAAACCATGAAAGCACAGGTTGCAGAGAAAATCTCCTCTGAATCTTTCAGCGGGAATTGAACTCTGGGCTTAAACAGCAAAGCCTGTAGATTGGATTTCTTGTTTATCTGTAAATGCAGATGGAAAACATTCATAGGATTTGTGCAGTGTGCAAATGACAACTGTCCAGGGTTCTGGACAACTGTCCAGGGTACTTTAAATATTTGTACTGATTGGTTGGAAAACATAATCATGCACAGTATTTTTCTGCTACAAAATATAAATTCATCATGTGTCTGAATTGAGAAACAACTAAGGAATCTGTATCAGTGAGCTTTCTCAATAAAGAACAAGATGATGAACAAAAACAACTTGTGTGGGTGAATTTTCATTCAGAGGTTTACATTTCCACAGACGAGCCTTTTCAGGGAAATTGATTTCTTAGATCTAAAAATATCAATGTTGACAAGATTAGGTTGAAGACTTATAGAATAATCTTGTTTGATTAGGTGTCTGAAAAAAAAACCCTGTTTGTGTGCTGCCAGTCTCTTAGGAATGTTATTGCTTCCTGGAAATAGCTACAGCTGTAGACTGCGTTGGTAGTCGTACATACATTTGATGAGAGGCTGAGAGAATAATTCCACTGTTTAAATCAGGTGTGTTGGAGCAGTGTCATATTTAAATCATGCAGGAAGTTACATGTGTTGACTTGCAGTCAGATGCACAGGGAAAGATCACTGAAATTACAAAAAAAAAAGCAAACACACTAAGCAGTTGCATTTCAGACAGAATACATATATTTTATTGCGTGTTTTCGACCCTCTGTCAACAATGATCATTTTCTATTAGAAACATCTCAAAATCATGGCTGTTATTCTGTAACTGAGCATTTTGGGAAATACATGTCTTTGTGCCTTTTAAAGAGTCATCTGAGGTTATCATACTCCTTTTATGTCGACACACCGAATACAGAGCTGCACCAAGCATTTATTACAGTTTCAGGCAGTTTCCATTCACCAATCATGGCTTTGAATGCTAAATTACCTGAGGGTTTTTATTTAAAGCATTCTTCTTCCAGGGTGGAATGGTTACCCAAGCAACATATGGAATGATTTTATTAAACAAACAGATGCACAAGGTAGAATTTAGGGTGGATTTTCTCAAATCAAAGTTGAATTTATATATGCAAATACAACAAGCTGATGAATAAATATCCCAATGGAAATTGCGCTGACCATGCCTTTTTTAAGTGTCAGCAGGGTCTGGCTTGGTATTGGCCACTTTACTTAGAAAAATTGGAAGAGGTCAAGTCTTCTTGCAAACCTTGAAAATATTCTGAGACTTTATTAACTTAAAACCAAAAGTCCCCACCAGTAACACACGACTTGGTCACTTCAAATAAATTATGTTGTAGAGCTTACAGAAGCTGTTTTTAAGAGATTTAGGTGGGCAATTGTATGTATTTTTAATTTAGAAAGTCAACAATAAATGTAAATGTGTGACCTTATTTTTATTTTTAATTCATTGAATTCGCAATATGTATATATTCAAAAGCAACCCTAAATCTTTTGAGCAATTATGTGGTTGCAGTGTGTGCATTATGAAATGATACTTAGACTCCTAACTATATGATAAAGAGTGGAAGACTGCCACTTAAATCCTGCTTTATTTAAGGTGCATTAATTTAGTGGCAGTCTCAGTTTCTAAAACTGAGAATAAATTACACTGACCTCCTCCATAAGTGAATTAACATGGGTGATTGTGGATGTAATTGCTAATTAGCATGACTCAGTGATTCTACAGTCTCACAGGTGGATCATTTTCACCCTCAGTGGGTTTTAAACGCGAGTAGACCTTATGAACAAAGCCATTAGATTAACAGCAGATTTCACTAAATGTGAAAGCTCCTGCTCTTCTTTCCGAGAGCTAAAATGCAACGTGACAAATGATGTAGTACAATGAAGCAAAATCTAGTGTGTCTACAACAAACAGCCACGGCTGTTACTCCTCTGCATGTTTAGCCTGCAAAACTGCAGTAAACTACAAAGGTTGTCACCTGGGGTCAACATTAATATGACTGTGAATAGCTAAGCAAGTAAAACTTAACCTCACAGGTCATGGAATTAAAGTGACACATCTGCTTTATGCTTTGAAGATTACATTTTTATTTCTAGATTTTATGGTTTAATAGTAATAAAAATGAGAATAACCTGAAGCAAAAAGCCGTACTGCATCATTTATTCACAACTCTGAATAACTCCCCCCATGGAAAAAAGCACTGCTCGTAAACAGTGTCTGCTGAAAGTCTTTCCGTTTCTATCGCTGCGTTTTGAGCCCATTTTTCTGACAAAGCTGTTTTACGTCTATATTTTTAATTACTCAGTGATTTTTAGGTTTGTGAATTATATAATAAAATATTACACTTTTCTATCAGATTCGGATGTTTAATTGAGATTCTTTCCAGCAGATCACTTTCTCTGGCAGTTTCTTTGAAAATTTCTGATTTGTACTGCTAGCAGTGAATCATAACCCAGTTGAATTTGCTAAGATGTCTGAAATATCTCTTTGGAGATCACGAGCAGCCAAAAATCCTTGTAAAAAAAAGAAGTGTCTGGTAACATTACATTACATCTATGACCATCAAATATTTCAGAGACAATATGATCATTTTGATCTAAGAATTTTTCCCTTTAGCCTCAGCTACAAGCTGGAGACTTTTTCCTGTTAGCTGTTCCAGGGTTAAAAATTATGGAACACTTTTGTTTACTTAAATAAAAACTAAATGTATTGCTGCTGCAGTCTGTCTCTGGATTTTCATCATTCTTTTCTTCACCACCAGCTAAACAATAGCAGCACTCGACTAGATGCCCCAGACCTTTCGTGAAGTTATTAACCTTTTAGGAGGTGAGCTATGATTCAGAGGTGGCCGCACAGTCTCTGGAGGTTACATTGCAACACACGCTTGCTGAGTCAGGCAGAAAGAGCCAAGAGGTTAGGTGGGACGAAAAGAGAGCAGGTGTTTCTGACAAATGAAAAACAACAGATGCTGAAAGAAAGTCTTGTTGTTTTGGTGCCTGAATGCCTAATGACTTTAACTTTACTCCAAATGGAAAACATATGTGCCTGTCTGAATGGGTAGCTTATATTGTGCCAGGATGCAGATGCTGTGCTCAAATGCAACATAATACTGTGAAAAAAAAGACAGCCATTTCAGATGTAATAATGATCAGCAAAAGATCATGCCTACCCTTTTAGCTTAACCGCTGACAAAAGAGCAGAATTGAGCTTTTCTTTCTCAATAGACTACAGGCTTACTAGAGATGCTGAAGTAAGACTTTGTAATTATTTTGGCTTTCATAAGACGTTAAATAAAACTCCTAATTAATATGTCATTTTAAATCCCAAGAAAGACACCTCATTTTATCGTGACACCAGTGAAGTACTGCATAATAAAACCAGATCATTCTCTACTCTATGAACCTGACTTTTATGCTCTTTACAGTGCCTTTAAATAATCTTCTTGCCTTGTGAACAAAATTCTGTTTTTTTTAATTGCTTTTTTGTAATAACCCAGCACAAGGGAATATATAATTATTATTAAAATAGGAGAAGTGCACACTAAGATTTACATTACATTACAGTAAATGTGTCAGATTTTAGCCTTTGGCAATTCTTTTATCTGTTGTGGAAGGAATAAGAAAGATGTTTTTCCCAAGAATTTATCATAGAAATAAATACGGCTTTTCTGTGAAAGCCTCAGAAGTTTGTCAAATAACATTAGTAAACAAACAGCATCACGAAGACCAAGAAACAGAGTAGATAGGTCAGAGAAAAAAAAAAAAATCATGTAGGATGTTAGACCTAAATACATTTCAGAAACAGTTGAAAGAATTTTAAAATTACTGTTCATAGAATCTAGGATGAAAGTGTATGCTGTAAAGAATTTGGGTTAGCTCCTGCTAGTGCTGTTAATGCAACTAATCATTAATGCTTTTAAGCCACATTGGACAAATATATCATTATGTATCCAGACAGCAGGTCCAGATAAACAGATCCACAGTTCTTTCTCAAGTCAGTGTGAGCCTGCAATGGTTAATGAACCTACAACAAAAGACTAATTCTAATCGTATAACCTTCACGCATGGTTTCATGAAAGAAGAACGTGACTGTTTTCTTTTGACTCTGTGTCGGTTGTATGTGATTACCTGCTCTTGTGAAGCTTCAGGGCGCAACAAAGGAGAATTCCACATTAAATAAAAAATGAGTAAAGTGAGGGAAGTTTCATTATTCATCTCACACTGGCATACCCAACTCCCCAGCTTCCCAAAGGGAACACTATGAAATTTCAATTGGCATCATTCTATGTGTCGGGTTTTAATGTCAATATCGCAGACAGTCTTCAGCAGCCTTGCAGCCTCCCTTCTGACTCCAACAAGAAACTTCAAAGGAGCACTTCTCTGAATTCCTCAGTCTAGCATTAAAAATGTTAACCTTGGAGACATGCTAACTACCAGATCGAGTATGTTGCCGAATTCCAATGAAGATTCTGATCAGTCAGGACAAGAGAGAAGAAAGGACTTAACCATGCCCTCTGCCTGTCAGTCTGTCCATCTGTCCATCACTCTGCTTCTTTCCTTAACTTGCCAACTTTCTGTCCCCCGTGTTCAATACAAAACCCAGGATTTCTCTTTTTCTCTTGAAAACAATAAACACTGCATACATTCACTGTAGGAAATCAGGAGAGATGTACACTAAGCACTTTGCTTTGCATTATTCATAGTAATATACTGTGACTCATAAGCAAATGGCACAGAATAATAAAATAAAAATACCCATTTATTTGATGCAATTTTAATACAAAATAAAAAATGAGACAATCACATAGAAAAGCTGAGCGGTTCTTGTGGGACTTTAGCGGCTGCTGCTCATTTAGCCTCAGGTGTGGGACTCTAATGTTTCGCAGCCAAGACTCCACATGAGAGCCAATGTGCTCATAATGATGCCAGAGCTTCAGAAGTAGGTACACTTGCAGAAATATATATTCAGGTGCTGCACTTACGCTTTGCTAAGCTATATTGTGAATGACGCGCTGTCCTCAAGCAACATGTGACAAGACGTGACATCCCTCAGGACAAAGATAAAACTTTATAGTAAATAGAGCCAGGATGTTCTCCACCACAGCCTCATTCCAACGCACACAGGACTCCCTGCTAACATTAACGATAAGCCAAAGAGGGAATAGTCATGTCTTACCTGTGATTAGAAGCTGCCTTCACAATGCCTGAGTGGAGTATAATCAGTGAAGACAGCTACCTTGGATCTAATTATCAGTGTGGTGCCCTAAGGGTTTTGGAATTTCTAATAGTTAACTAGAGCAGGCTGTGTGGTCATTATTTAGATAATTCATTAATTAAGAGAGAGAACATTTTTCTAGCAAAAGGTAAAAAAAAAAAAAAAAAATTGAGTGTAACCACTGAAGCCACAGTAATAGTGTTTAAAAAAGTATTGCTGTTTGGCTGAGCTGCAATAACACTATCATATTAGACATACTGATATTGCAGAAGATATTTCAGCTTAAAAAGGGAGGGAATGTATCTCCAGAGACCTTTGTGGATCAGACAGATTTTACCCCATCTGCTACAACTGATCATAGGCAAAGTAGTTTTAAATAAAAATCTGCCTGGATGTCAGTCTGCCCTCATTTCATTTAAATTAAAGTCCTTCCAAAGACTGAAAAAAATCCTCTTTCCCCTCTTGCCCTCACTTAATATATGGAGAGGTTCAAATAATCCTTATAAAGTTCATCTTATGCAGCTGGGAATCTCAAGAAAAGCATTTATACATAATGCGAGCCGTCCGTCTGATAGACCTGTAAGGAATAGATTATCATCATCCGCGCACATTTGGTACGCCCACACAGTCTCTCAATCGTCACATTTAGAGGGGGCATGAATGGGAAGGAAAATGTCATTAGTGAGAAAGGTAATCTGTTTCTTGAGAGGAATCAGAGATCATAATTGGATTTTCTTCAAGACTGCTCAAAGCTTTTCAGAGTCTCAGACTGCTATCATATTAATGATTGTAAGCCGACTGAGGTTGAGAGTGGGCTTAGTAAAAAATGGCCTCCTCCACAGGTGCCTGAATATAACTTTAGATAGCAGTGACTGTGCCGTTAAAAAAAATCCAACAACAAAAGGTTTAAATTTATATGGATTCACAAACAATACATTCAGAAGTGAAAAATAATGTGATGGAAAAAAACAAGAAAAGGCTACACTAGTAAAAACAAAACTCTAAGAAAATCTCATAGCTCATTCTTAAGTGCAAGAAAAGAATAATAAACTTCAGCTTGACAGAATCTGGGGTTTCTGAATATGAACTTCAGTTCAACAGAGTTCTGTTTTTTTTGTTTGTTTTTTGTTTTTTGCAGTTTGCCTTGGAAAAATCTTCTCTTATCCTTTGACGTTTTCCCACATTTTATGGCACTTGCAAATAAAAAATCTGAAGGGAGGCACAAATATGTAAGGCAATAGTTGTTGCTGCAATCCCAACTCAAAGATTTTTGTTTCAATCAGCTTTTGTACAAGACAGCTCAAAATTCAGCTCAGTTAGATTGAGTGGAGTGTGTTAGTGAACATACATTTTCAAGAATTTGAATCTTAATCTTACCTACTTCTGTTCTGGAGACTAGGTTATTGAAAACTGCAAAATTTTAATTTGAGGTTAACAATGAAGAACAAAAGTATTTACTTGAAAGTGCACTGAAAAACTCTACGGGCAGGAAAAGTTGCCCTGCTGTATGAAGAAAGACAAGTTAATAGGATTATTGTAATGGCTTGCCTCTACAAACTATGTATGTGCAGCTCTGATGCTTCAAGTTTCACCTCTTTAGTTTGATGCCACATTTACCTAACTTACAAAAAACAGAAAGTTTCTTTTCTTTGAGTGAAAGAAACCAAAATAAAGGAAAAAAGAAAGATACAAACAAAAGAAGAAAGAAACAAAGAGAAGGGAAGAAAGAAAAACACTTGCTTCAATCAATTTCAGCACATATGGACTCGACTCAACTGCCAAATCTGCATAAAATGTGTCACGTCACTGATGTCTTGGTAGATAAAAGAAGCGCCGTAATAAACAAAGATCTGAGGAATGCCAGATCACTGGTTGTTTAAGAATTGCTCTAATGGTCCAAATGTTTTTCAAGAATTGCTGTAATGACTTACAACTTTTATTTTTCTTTATGTAGTTTTTTTTTTCAAATAATTTAAGATCAGTATCATTTAAATGTTTGTCAATTTTATTATTGTCATAATTTATGCAGTTCATAAGGGAGTGACAGACACGAAACAACAGAAGATGCAAAGTTTTTTAAAACCACAGTTTAAGCTTATTTTAGGTCACAGTATAGAAACTGTAAAAATATACAGTCTAACATTGCAAGTCATGTGAACAATCCTACACCTTAAAGGCAAGAAGCAACTATGACATAAAATGTAACATTTGTCTTTCTGGTTTTGTTGTTGCCAGTCACAATTAGTCTGGTGTACCCCAAAAAGTCAATATTTATTTAAATGCTTGCATGTTCTCATTGGATGGATTTTATTTTAATTACTAAATTTGCTAGACTAATTCTAATATTCATTTTGGAGCTGTTCTTCATGAGGCAGCACTTTATTTACAAATTTATTCAAATATAGATGTAGGTTTTGACTAAACCAAGTCTACAGCCATTAATCTAAACAACTCCTGAACTTTTTTCTCAACAGTTAATACATTTTGCTCATTTATTAATAAAAATATTATTTTACACAGTTGTGGGAAAAGGCATCTTCTTCAGTCAATAAAATCTTTTTGTATGAATGTTTTTTATGGACAAACAGAAATGTCTGTGTATTTTAGGCTCATGAGGCACAGTCACCGTGAAATCGCCACAGGGAGAACCAGACAGCTTTAAAACCTCTAAGGAGTTCCTGCATCGGGTTGCATTTTCATTGCATCAGTTTTCTCTTGCTTCTCTAGCGAGAGGCTGCTTTTGCTGACCTATCCTCGCTGCTAGTCTCAATAAA
This sequence comes from Poecilia formosa, assembly GCF_000485575.1. NCBI lineage: Eukaryota > Metazoa > Chordata > Actinopteri > Cyprinodontiformes > Poeciliidae > Poecilia > Poecilia formosa. The sequence continues at coordinate 852,919 of NW_006799957.1, read as the reverse complement.
AAAATTGTCATTAACCATTTCAGTAACTTTGCAGTGACATTTGAACACTGACTTTCTCACTGGAGCTCTTGTGTTTGTTATCATAAAGTGAAACATGTTTACACCTGAGGGCAGCGAAGCTGGTTGCAATTTCAGGAGATGACTTTCAGCCGGTACTCTTAAAATCCGTATGATCAAAGTTTCTTGCATTTCTTTATCAAGACTCCAGTTCGTTCTATATTCATGTATCATACAGAGTTATAAATTATTCTATTTACACTTCAAACCTCTCACGCTTTAAAAAAAACATAACTGATTGCTTGCCTTCCTACCACACAGTCAAACATAAAGTTCTCAGATAAAGAAAGAATAGATGAAGCTGACAGATTCATTTTGCCAGCTTTTTCAAATAGAAGTGTTGGTACAAAAATGTATTTTCTGTATATATATTGAGAAAGCAGCCCACTCAAGTGAAATAATGTAAGAGTTATCCTCTCTAAGATTAAACATGGTCAATGCTACATGACTTCAAAGGATGAACTAGAGTTTTATCCAAATTGCTTTTGGGAAATTTACTACTTGAAATGTCTTCAAGTTTTGCTAACCAACCCACTCTTATGCCCTTATCACAATATTGAGTATCTGTTTTTGCTTCAACAGCATATAACAAAACAATGCTTTGGATTTGTCTTCCTAATTAAAACTGCATGATATGTATTTCCAGCTAGCAATCATGCAGTTTCTGGACATGTCAAAAGATTTTGGGGCATGAGCATTGCAACTATGATATACAGCATTCTACTACAATTAAATTTATGTATCTGCAGTGTAAATGTCTTTGCAACATGGCAATGCCAACTGATGAAGGTTTACTTATCCCCACTTGCTGAAATCTTAAAATAACATAACCCCTTATTAGTTCCACAACTGAGAAATGTACATTGTCATGTTAGAAAGTGATCAGTACAACATCAGAGCAGCAGAAATGAAAATAAGAAAAAAATCACTGTGGAGCTGTATTTCAGCTTGTTGCTTTGAACTGATAAGAGTCTGAAATTAATAATTGTTTGATAATCTGGGGAGACACATTTAGCATAATCTGGGGACACACATTTAGCATAAAATTTTAATTCCCACAGATTAAGTGATCATTAGGCATTGAAGCGAAGAAATAAGAGACAACGGTTTCACACTCAAATTACGATACTATTTCCTGACCAAACACTACGCATTCGTTTAACAAAAAAAAATAAAAAAATCTTAAAAGACATGGCTGGATTTGAAGTTTCACAAAACGCACTTCATTTCCTTGTGGTTAGATCTATTTAACAAATGTTGTTTTTTTTCAATTTGCCAACATGTATGGCACAATAAGAAACAGTTAGACAGTAGGCTTAGACTTCCTGAGAAAATATGAAGTTTTGCAAAGGCAGCAGAAAAATCAGATCTAGATAAGCCTTTAAGTTAACATGACATAACTGAGGAAACCTCCCTGGTTTCACCTTTCTTTGCATATCTTTTAAACTCTCAGTATTGTTGCTGGGAGCCCTGCACAGAGATGGATTTGCTGAGGCCATTTATATTCAAGGTTGATTACTTGTTGGATGTCATTTGCATTATCAGAGACTTAGCACTAATGAGACTCCTGGTTTTAGACCTTAATTGGATTGCTTCGCCACAGTCCCTTATTGATATTTGCATGCCACAGTTCATCACGATAAGTAATGAGAAGATTATCCACTGGAGGTATCCAATTGCAAACTCCATCTGTGAAGCAGAGGAAGCCCTGTCCGCGCTGGGTGTTCCCATGAGAGGCTGACAGGGACAATGGCAAGCAATGACAAGCATAAATGCTCACAAACACAGTACAGTGGAGATTGTGTGCTCTGTTAGACTTGCATGACTCCACGTATACTCCATGTCAGCTCCTGTTTACCATTTCAAGTAGCAGTTGTTGTTTACCTACTCCCTGCTATTATGGTTTCCAAAATAAATAAATTACTACACCGCAAGCCAACCAAGGCAAACATCTGCTAGGGAGTAAGGTAAGGGGATTAGAAAGACTGTGGCTAACTATGAAAAACATCACCTGAAAAGAAGCATTTGCAAAATTAAAAAGTTGGGATTGGAGAAGGCTTGAGAACCTTGATAACTAATTTTTTTAACATAAGACCTATGCGCCATGACTAAATGATGGAAAACACGCACCAAGCCATCAATCATGCTTACAGATGCCTTGCAGCATTATTAAAATTTGTATTTTGGCCTGAGCTAAAAAAAAAAAAGAAAAAGAAAAAAAAAAGAACCACCAGCCTACCAGAAACTTATACAATACCTTGGAAAAGTATTCACACCCCTGGAACTTTTTCACATTGCAACAAAAAATTTCTATGGGAATTTTATGCAATGGACCAAAACAAAGTAGTGGATTATTGTGAAGTAGATGTACATATATATTCAATATGATTTGTCGAAATTAAATTAGGGACATTTACGAGTTTTTAAGCAAAAAATGTTCTATTTAAGATCATACCACATTTATCAGATTTACGTACATTATAAACTTTGACTAGGTGACTTAGAACCCTTCATTTTGTTTTTTCTTCGACTCATTCAGAGGCAAAGTAGTGAGGTTTGGAACATTGTCCCGTTTGATTGAACACAGAAAAAGAAAATGAACTTGTTCCATGAAAATTCTCATTTATAGTAATAGAAAGTAGCAAAATATTCATGAGATTATGTACAGATGTGGCGCTTGTGCTGTGGGCTTTAGGGTATGAAAGCCCTTTGGCTGTAATTCAAAGACTTAACTTTTTGTGCCTGTTGCTTGCTGATTTGCTTTCAAATTAGCCAGCATCCTGTGTAATAAACATTTCTCACCACCATTGTCAGCAAATGATATTTTTAAACATGGTGTAATTCTTTCCATCAAGATTTTTACTTAACATTTCCAATGTTGCTGTAAAGATTTAAGATTGGAATAAGAATGAAAATACAGAAAACATACAATTCAGCTTTCAAGTGAAAATTGAATGGTACACATTTGGTGAACATTTTCTCATTTTTCTCTATTTAACTACAAAATATAAATATGGATACAGTGTAGGACTTATACACCAAAAACCCCTGTTTTGTTATCCATAATTGCATTTCCTTCTCCTGCACACTGATTCTTTGTGATTTTGTTCTATTCCAAATCCCTGCTGTTTGTCAAATCTGTCGTCTTCTCAATCCAGTCTTCACCCCAGATTTTGTTCTGTCAAGGTTTTACTTCCCTGATTCAATGTTGTTTTTGTTCATACAAATCAATTTTGGTTTCCACAACTTGTCTGATTCATGCCTGCCAGTAGATGCGCTCCTTGACCGTGGATTGTGACAGTAGCTATTCTCCAAATTGCCCAAACCTGGACAGTTCTAAGTGTCATAACCTCTCGATATGCAGTGGAACACCCATGAAAACAATTACTTCCTGTTCATAGATGGCTTTAAATCATATTTTACATGATTACCATATTGTTTTCATATTTTTCCAAATCCATTTCAGCAGTGAGAGTTTGATTCATTGGATAGATTGTCAGCATAGCTCAGAATCCAATTCAAATGCAAATCTGTCTTTTTAAATGAGAGGCCAGTTTCATTTTCTTACATTTTGGAAAGTCATTCAATTTTCACTGAAAAAATGTCAAGATGTCTTGTTGCAATGTTCTCAAACCTCCCTGCCATGTCAGACATTATATGGCTACATTCAAAACTGTCAGAACATTGGTCTCATCTGACCTGAACGGGGAGATGGGAAGGAGCCCAGAGGAGCGTTTGACACCTCAGTGAATTTCATTACCATAAAGTGGTGTAAAGAAAAGCCACACTTACACAGCATGAAATGTATAACGGTGTCCCTAAGGCAGCTGTTGTCGCTGCTCCCACCCTAGGCATGACAGTTGCCTCAAACGAGTCGAAATGTTTTGTTTTAGAAAACTAATTGGTGGGGGAAATGTTTTCAGTACTCTTCACAGACATTTTGTGGTGTTTACCTCTTTTTAAGGAGTTGAGAAAGCATAAAAAAGTGACAGCCTCCTGCTGCGCTTGCTGATTTGATGTTGATCTTAGAGAGGTCAATGGAGGAGAAACCTGGCAGTCGGTCCCAATGCTTGGCCTCCCAGCTTTATCTAATCAGTCAGAGATGGCTGGGCCTCAAGCATCCTGCCCTAAATCTACACCAGCTCTTGGCAAGGTTGAAGCAAAGGGTACATCATCTAAAAGCATATCCACAGTCATATCCTCCAGATTATCTACAGCAATACCCAGTCAGGGTTTTAGGCATTTCTTTCTTCCCGATTCTGCTTTCATCTCACCAGGTCCATTTTATATTCAAGTAAAATGCTAATTTTGTTGCACAGTAAACTCTTAGCCTGTGAAAGATGAGCAGTGTGAGGGGTAAAGCTTGCGGTAAAGATCTTGTTATTCTCCTTGTGATTAATTCCAACTTGTTCTTTTCATAGTCTTGTTCATAAAAGCACAAATTAACCTTTGCAAAACCCCAAAACACAGACTGTGCATGGGAATTAGAAAACACGGGGGAGAAACGTCCTCTACAGTAAAAAAAAAGAAAAAAAAAAAAAAAGAAAGAATTTTGCTATGCAAACAAACTTTCTCTTTCTTTTCTCTAGACATGATTTGTCATAACATATATAAAAGGGGACAAAATTAGACAAGTAAAAACAAATGTAAAGGTCATAGATTCATCATTGGAAAAACTGCAACAAAACACCAAAACCAGCTGGAATAATGATGATGCAGCTACACGTTTGAGGTTGCATGCACACGTTCTTTCTATAATGATTTAACCCTGCAGAGTCTCCAGTAGTTAGAACGTCAGATGTGTTGCATCAGAAATCTCCCCACCTCCCTTTGTGTCTTTTTGGCCTCAGGTCTATTTAGGCATCAAAGCAGTAAGACATCTTCAGTCAGGAGAGTTCTTCTCAACAGGCTTCCTCTGACATAACATTTTCTCAGCACAAATTAGCAGGAATCAAAAATATTACTTTATGATATATTTAAGCAATACAATAAAAAAATTATGCATTATGCAGCATATTTGTTGCATTCAAATTGTAAGGTCAGAACAAACTGTCGAGGTAAGCAGACAAAAAACAAAACAAAAAAAAGAAAACAATTCTCCAGTTAAGGCTCAGGGCAAAGAAAGGTTAGATGCCATCTGACTCAGGAGAGAAAAAACAATCACTGTGGTATTAACAGACTATGGTGCATGGACAAGAACTGACGAGGTGTCGTTGACCCTTTTTGGCGCTAAGAGGCACCATGAACTTTCCGAGAAAAGTCGGACACTGAATAGTACTGGTGGCATCTTGAGATTGTAGCACAGGAAACACAAGGAAGGACATGCAGTGTGGTTCTCCATTTAGGGTACTATGATAATCAGGTTTCACCGCTGGCAGTGAATAATTTCACATACATGTTAAAAGAAAACACACATCAGATTGTAGTGCAGTTGCTCTACAATATTTTGCTTTAATCCTGACAGGTTTTCATACAATAAAACCAGATCTGTCTTAGATAAAGGATTTACGTTGAAATGTTTTATATCTGTTTTGCTGTCTGACTGAGTTGTCAAGTTACACATCGTGTTTTTGCACCAGTGTTTTGTATTTTTCTATTTCTATGGGATTGTTTTGATCTACAGTGGAAATGGAGGATAAAGGAAATCTTTAGCTGTACAGACATTTACAGGTTTCTGACAAAAACACGACTTTATCTGCTTCAGTCTATAAACTTCACTCAGGCTTTGACCCCTTACTTTTCATTCTCACTTACAAAGAACTGTAATGATCAAATATAGCACTGCGTCACTACCATTGCTTCAGTTTACTGAGCCTCAGGCAATACCATGTTAACAGATTTTTTCCAAACATTGTAATGCCAAAGATGGGCCTGTGACTTATTTTAGTTCTGTTGCATGTACAAGTACTTTACATTGCCTTGCAAGAATGTTGCACCTCTTGAACTGTTTTTTCTTATTACAACTGTGTCCTTGATTTTTGAGATTCTTTGGGATAAATCAAAATAAATTAATGAACCACTGTGAAATGGAAGAAATATGATCCAAAGAATCTGGAAAGTGTCATGTGCATCTGTATAAAACCCATGTTAATATGATCCCTTTACCAAAGTCCAGTACAAACCATTGTTTGTTTACTACCATAACTAGTAAACAGGCTCCTTCTATATGTAAGTAAATCTCACTATGAATACAACAGCCCTGTGAATTCCTCATAGTTCACAACATACAGCACAATTAAGTAACTGTGTTATTTTCAGTTGTTGTAAAATTGCCATATTTATCAAAAGTAACTTAATGCAACTCTGTAAGTCATAATAAATTACTCACACTTCTAAAAATGAGAAGAGTTGAGTGAGGACTGTAATAGAAGTTATAACAAAAACTTCAGCATTCAATGAAGTTTTTAGATATTTTTTAGATTACAATAAATTTATTATGTCTTTAAACATGAAGCATGTCTAAGCAGAAGTCTGTTTTATTATAAGGAATTAAATCTTTGCTCATAAACATCGAGTTCAATCGTTAGCACATTTTCATACAGCAGAACCTTAATTAAACCCAGTCAGGAACATATTTCTATCATTTTTTCCCCCAGCAGATAATTTGGATTCCTGTTGCAATATGTGAGCCAGCTATATGTCAGGTCAGTCTCTCTGGCGTGTTTAGCTACGCTGCCTTATCCCCTGTTCAATCTTTCCTTTTGTTTTCCTTCATGAAAATAAATGAAATGGTGCAGTCATCTGCAGAGGTAAGCAGAGCCCTTCTGACTGAGAAGGAGGCCTTCGGGCTTCTTCGGGCTTTTACAGCACGTTGTCATGGCACTTCAGTGAGACAGAGGGAGAACATTTCAGCTCAGTGCTGCAGTGGAATGACAATGGGAAAAAAGGCGTGGAGGGGATAGCTAATATAGAGTGCCAATCACAGCAGTGTTGTAGAAATGTGTCCTATAAAAGACAGGTAAGGAGCTATCAGGGAAAAACGCTTTAGAGAAGTTGATTCTTCACACATTATTTAGATATTTATAGCATATGAATCTGTTTTTACAAAAGCTAAGGAACTTAATCTACTTCTTCCAAATTTGGCTTTTATTGAATTGTTCATTTTTTGATGTGGACAAAACTTTGGAATTCACGATAATCGATTATTTCCGATGATTATTACAGCATTTTTGATTAAAATGCGGAACAGTATAATGATGCCTAATGACGCAGTTCAAATGCTCTGCCCTCAAGCTGAATTCAAGCTGCTAGATCAAAAAGTTTTTCAGAGTTTGCAGGGGTCTTATAGTTCAGCCTTCTTATATGGCTTTATTTGCTCAAAGGCTGCAAGTTTAAAGGGATAAGGAGCCAACCCAGGAGAGACCAGTGAGGTCTTAATGAGTTACGTAACTTCCCTGGTGCTGCACATCCTCTGATGTAGCACCAGCCCAAGATTCTGGAGGAATTAGATCTAATCCACAGATAGAGGGAGATTTGAAGGTAGACAGGCTGGAATTCTTATTTGATGGCTTTCTTTTTCCAAGCAGAGAGAGATATCAGCTCTTTTAAAACAGTGACATAAAAAGCAACTTTTTTTCCCCCCTGGTTTAACCAAAAGTTTGTTAAAGAACAGATGTACAATTATTGGCAGATGTTTTGACAATCTTAAAAACTTAAAGTACAGTATAACTACTGTACAGTAAGAAGTTAGCGCACACTTTTTACAGTTATTTTCTCATTTCTGTTAATGCTAAGATTGTCACAAAAAACGTTTTATATTTTCCTTTGTAGGGTTCTTGGCCATGATGTCCTTTATGTAGCATTTAGATTTTTTCTTGTGAAATAAAGTAAATTCTTTCTATCACTGTATAGTTCAGTCATTTGAGTTGCTTTGACAACATGAATTCTGACAGGGTTTTAGAATCTGCCCTTTAATTGAGCTGTTTTTCCTCATGGTTTGCACGACCCAGGTATTCTCAACACAAGTATTGCCATGAGGTCATGTAGTCAATTATTAGTGTTCACAGTACACTTGAAGCCGTGTATGTCCACAGCACCCTTTTCCAAATGTTTCTGATACATCTGTGATGAAACCTCAAACTGAGTTTATTCCTGGACGGTTTTTATATATTATTTTAGTGGTGGTGTGCAAGTGTGCCACATGCTCAGCTCTATTAAAGGCATTTAATGATCTTTTGATCATATGCTGGGAATTACTCTGCATGTGTTACTGAGTCTCAGCGCAGCACTGAACAGCAGTAATAGGTTTAAACATATGGCTGGTATTTTTGGCCTGGTTTATTGTTTCATCTCTACTGGAATGAAGTGCAAAAAGCTTCTTTAGCGATGGGTTTCCCCAAGGGTGGATACTAGGTCCATTATTATTTTATTTGTCCTCAGGTATGGGATACTCAGTGTTTTAATCATATATTTAATCATATTTTTTCATAGATGACATTCAGTTGTACCTGTCTCTCAAGCCACTTAAACCGATCAACTACCTAACTGAAATAAAATATTGGCTGTCACTAATATCTTCTTTAAATTCAAGAAAACTTAAAATGTTTGCTGCCAAATCAGACATGAACTTGGATTGTAGACAGTTACTCCCTTTGTATATTAAAAATGATCTAGAATAACTTTGGATTCTGACCTCAATCTTGATTCACTCACACAATTCATCGTAAAACTCTTAGGTATTATAAAGGACTCTGCTGTTATTTCTTCTTCATTAAACTACTTTTCAACACTATGCAAAGTTTCTCTTAGATATTAACAAGTCATACAAAATGCTGCAGTTAGGTTGTCAATGCATTCACAAACAAGCTTTTGCTTATGTTTTGCATTTGTGTGCATGTTTTTTTATGTATTGTGATTGTTTTGCTGTATTGTGCTTTGCTAGTTTGTCTGTTAAGATATGCTTCACAAATCAATTATGTGCAGCTGGGTATTACCGTAGCTGCTGGTTGAGGGCTTGCCTTTACTTTGCCAGGAAACTATAATTGTAGGACAGTAGTAGTACTCCTGGGAATCTTTTGAGCATCTTCCATCGTTTTAAGAAGGAAGGTGGTCACCAGCTGACTATATTCTCACATTTTCAGACAGCTGCCTCAAGCAGCAGGTGTCAGACAATTATAAGAGCCAAGATGACTTACAGCTCTATTTTTTCATTCGCCATTTGTTCCATTTAATTGCTAATATGTTCAAAGAAGTGTACATGAACTTGGAGAAAATTAGATACTTGATAATAACTCTTACAACCATGTTAACATAATTTTGCCTATAATTACAACTTATACATAAAAAGATACAATTCAGCAATAAAGACATTTTAAGAAAAACCGTACATTTACGGAACAATGAGACCAGAACAGTTTTGTAAGCGAGTAAGAATAGTTTTTGGCCAATACAGAGTCTCATCCTAATATTTCATAAAAGTTTATTGTTTATTGTTGGTTATATGTTTAAAAACCCAGCATCTTAGAAATGCAGTTAAAATAAAACAACATTTTATCAGTAGCATAGCTCACTCAGCTGTGATGTTCTGGACACTACAGATGCTCCTGCTCTTTGTTTTCTCAACAGTGAAATATTTTGTCCCATCTTGAATTAGAAATACACATTTTGCAGTAACACTTAAGTTTTCTGGAGCAGCAAAGCTTGCTCGAGTAGATATGTGATGATAATGCCAGCATAAAATATTTTGTCTTCGCAGAATGCATTTATTAAAAGCGCCAACGGCATTACGATGAAGCTCTGCATGCACGGTCCTCAGAATGACTGAGTTCTTTCACTTTTTTTCCTCAAATGCAATAAAATTGTCTGCAGGTGTTTATTTTTTTATCATCAAAGGTGTCAGGGAATTGCAGTCTTCAAACTTAATAAATGATAACTTTGCTGAGTATGTGCATGTGGTGTAAATGGTGCAGATAGGAGAGTCTGCCTACGATGAAGCAGATCTGCGAATAGCCACCAAGCTGAGGCATTCACCCCACGTTGGACCTGCCAGGGAAAATAAAGTTCACCAGATCACAGTTCACTCTTGCTCTGTATGTAATCAGTCAGTGGTGGGGCCTGTCTGTCAAGCCCCTGACAGCTGCCGTTGCCGTTAAATGTGCAGAGATCAGTGGTCATCACAGCCCCTCGTGTGACAGCCTCTAAATGAGGACTTTAAATTAGTTCCGAGGGTGGTGGAGCATTTAACTTGGGAGCCGCTTTGCACAAACACATCGACACACACATGTTAGAAACTTCTATTTCCATCACTACCTTCAGTTCCCCTGCTCCTACTGCTGCAGCTGCACTCTGTGATTACATATCATTATTGGCTCTCTTCACCTGATATTCCAGTCACCCTGTCTCAGTGCTTTACTTTCCCCACTGTGCAGACGAAGCACCATGGCACTAGAAGAGTCTTGTTAACTTGTTAAGTAATAAAAAGTAACTAAGTTCTTTCATGTTGTTTTTTTTATTATTATTTCTGTTGCTCTATATTATTTTTTAAAGTTTTTTTGACTTGAGAAGATGTGCTGTTTCAAAAACAAGCAACACTACAGCATCTTTTGGCACTACAACACGATCTCCAACTAATGAGACTGATACATTTTTTGGGACATTTCAAAACTGCCACCTATATTATATGATGTACATATTTATCTGTTGATTAAAATTAAGTCAAAATTAATTGAAAGATGAATTATTGTGTCAAATATTGTTCCTTGACATAAACATATTTTTTTTTATTAATTGCAAAGACTACTCATTAAATCATTATCTTTTGTCCAATCACCGTTATTTTTATTTCTCTGGCTGCAGTTGGAGTTTTGGTGCTTTATTTGTGAGACCATTTAGATGTTATCTGACTTCAGATATGAAAAGGGTGTCTGGCGTTTATTGTTTCTTTCTGCAATTTTTGGGGAGTTTGATTTGTGTTCTCTGATAAGACAATTTGACTTTGGTAAGACTGCAAAATAAAATACTACCTGTCTTTGACAAACGCAATGCGAAAGGAACACAGAGGAAACAAAAATATTTCCTTCAAGCACAACTGTGACAAACCAACCAGGCAATCTCAAGAAGCAATCCCCCTCTCATCATGAATCATGTGCAAATTTCTTTTAAATCTAACCCCATGTGATCTGCATAATCTTGGATTACATCGCATTGAAACGCAAAAAGAGGCAATCAATCTTCTTTAAAGGTTTTAATCCTTTATGAAATAGACTGGATTATTTCCTTGGGTTAGTCTTCATGACCAGGCTTTAATTCCTTTGAGTTTCAGCACCAGCAGTGTGCAGCACCCCTCCTCTCTATGGCTGCCTCTCACTCTCCACCAGGGGATCCTTGATTTATAGATATCATTTGACCTGTTAAGGCAACAGTCTGCCAAAAGCCTAAGATTAAGTGCCAATGTCTGAGCTGACAGCGGTTCCTGCTGCTAATTTTACATGATCTATGGGGCTAATACCTGTTCTCCATTCACCCCTTTATGTTCTGTAGGGGGTCAGTGAGAAACTGCCTATACTTTAAGCCATCAAGCTGATTTTAGAACATTTTGTGGCACCAAGCAAAAAAAAAAAAAGGAAAAAAAAAAAGACCTGGGAACTTTAGTCCCTAAAAAAATGACTTTGCAAGGGCAATATATCAGGTGTTCAACCCCACAGCTCTGGTTGAGAAATGCTGCAAAACTCTGTGAACACGTGCTGTGCGTAAACCAAATCTATGAGCATCTGATAAAAAATAAATAAATTAATTAAAAAAAACAAACAAAACAAAACAGGATTTTCAACTGAAACCCTACCCAGGAATATAACTAAGTAATTTGTTGTAATAACAGTTTTTTTTGCAGTGTAATTAAAAGCTGAATGTGATTCCTGGCATCTAATTACAGGTGCAAGAAATTAGAAAGATTTGGACTTATTACTATTGTTTAAAATGTTAGTTCAAGTGCCTGGCAATATAAACAAACAAAAAGAATCAAAGTATAATGCTTAGCAAAAGAATTATGTTTCTTTTAGAATGTAGAAATCATGGTGATATAAAATTTTGGTGAAAAAAGACTTCATTAATCTGGGAGTGCCTTGTTTATTTTACCAGAATTCTCACTGCCCAATTTATTTGGTGCACTTTGGTAGTACCGAATAAATTGTCCTTTGGAACTTCCTGCTGGCATCGACTCAACTCCGAGTTGAACCATAAACTAATTTCTGTCTATAATTCACCAGCTAGATATTCTGAACTTCACTTACAGCTCCACCACTAGTCATGACATCATTCAACAATTAGCATATTGATTGTCTTGTTGTTTAGAACTTGACACTTGATTTATTTTTTTATTTTCCCCTGCTGCCTTTGCTTACATAAGCTATATTTTATCATTCAAAATAGCTCTTCAGATTCATATACCATACTTCATTGGTTTTTTCAATCAGAAAGCAAAGTGGAAATGAAACTGTTACCAAAAAACAGTTCACCGAGAACGTGTTTGTAATTGAAGTCAACTAACTTTCCCTTTACTGTCCTACCAGTGCTGAATGGATTTAGCAAGAGTTTTTTTTAATTTTTTTACTATTATTTTACTGACAAAAACACACAGTGATATTGCCAGATACTGAAAGATTAAGTTGTCTTGGGGAAATGAGCAGAAGCATCCATGGAACAACCAAGAAAAATAAATCCATCTAGAATACAATTGGTCATAAAAGATGTAAAGCAGTGCAATGAACCTCATTCATAAAATCCATTTAGCACACTTTAAGTAAATTAAAGACTACATGTGTGCTGTTATAGATGTATCTCCAATCGTCAATAAAATTGGGATTCAAAAAACTAATTTTATCCTATTACTTTTCGATGATTAGAGTATGAGTCATAAGTTATTCTTATGTCTAAAACAAAGTATTACAGTCAAGAAGAAAGTGAGGAGGGATCTATGCGCTGTCATTATTGGACTTGTTTTTCTAAGATAAGTCTGAAGTACATAGTTTCAATGTGCTTGTGCTCTCTCTCCTTTTCTATAGTCCAGCACTATCACCCTGCCTCTAAACAGTCCTGCTGTTTGCCCAATGACTAGACAGGCACCAGACCTCCCAAAACCACCCTGCCCCACTTGGACATCATGAGAAACATCACTGAATCAAAAGTAGCTGAATCATTTACATCTTCATCTTTTGTGGCATTCCCTATTTCTTGTCATAACTGCCAGCTACATTTTAATGTTCACCTAATTTAAGGAAGTATTTTATTATGAACACATATGCTATTTAAGTCAACACTTTAAACAGCATTTAAATAATTTAAACCAAATTTCTGAATTCATGGTGAAATCCTGTCACAGGTCCTTTACATATCAAATCTGGAAATCACATGAAACATATTGCATGTACTTCTGTTTTGAGATTCAAGAAAACCTTAAGTCTTCCAAACTTTGTGACCAATATTTTCTTAAAAAAAAAAAGATAGAATTCCCAGCTGCTGAAAAATGACTTCAAAACAGGGAATATTTCTTTTAACACTGTTGTTAAGGATTAGGGATGAAAGGGCTTAAAGCTGAGTGTGACAGCAAGGACAAAAATGCTTTAAAGAGCTGGGAAAAAAAAAATCCTCAAACTCTAACATTACAGATTTTGAGAAAGCTCTAAGCCACATAATACTGGCCAAAATTAAGATAATTTTAATTTTTTGTTATTCATTCATTGTTCACAGGTTGTTTTAACCTTTTGTTCATTATTAGAGAAATGCTATGTTAGAAAGTTTATGAGGACTTTGGTAGAAAGGACTTTTAATCTCTGACACTAAAATATAAATATTGACATTTTAAGGGTAAGAATCCAGTATAAAACCACAGTGTGTTGTGGGAAGTGTGTTCCCATTATAAATGGATCACACTTTCATCCTAACCAGGAAAGGTTACTCTAGGGCAGGGGTGTCAAACTCAATTTCACCCAGGGCCACTTCAGGATATTGGCCACCCTCAATGGGCCACATTGACGGTACAAATCAGGAGTGCATCCCTGCTAAAACACACCCCAGACAAAAAGTTGACTTCCCTCATTCAGTTCTGTAGAGGTTTATAATGAGTCAATGGTCCAGGTGTGTTAGAGAAGGAATCTAAAGTTGCAGATGGTAGCTCTGGAAAACTAGACTTGGGCACCCCTAGCATAAATGTATAAAAATACAATGTCAAAAATAAATTAAACACCACCTCATATTGTTAAATAACTGATTTTATGTATTGAAGTTTTAAATATTACATTTGAGTTTCCATGGCCTATAAAATGCTCGGGGACCACAGGTGGCCCGCGGGCCTTGAGTTTGACACATGTGCATTACGCCATAGAACTGCCAATTGGTAATTGAAGTAAAGTAGCTTGGATTTCAAAGAAGCCTACAGTGAAGTTGATTGGCAAATGAACCATCACAAAACAGGAAGGCTCTTGTCTCATTGCACCCCAAGAGATGTAAAACCTACAAAAACAGTTTCTGTCTGGTTTCAAACCAAAGACCTTTTGCATGTAAAGCAAACGTGATAACCACTACACTACAGGAACTGAACTTCTCTGCTTTGATTCAGTTTGAGGTTCCAAAGTTGATGATGTGAGATGCAACATGAAAATCTCAACTGAGGCTTGCACTCAGATGCCTGGATAAAGAGTACAGACCATGACATCACAGAGCCCTTGTTGACCTTTAGTAAACACCTGTGATGAATAGAACATGCAAAATCTGTTTCTGTCTGGTTTCGAACCAGAGACCTTTTGCGTGAAAAGCAAACATGATAACCACTACACTACAGAAACTCTGCTCTTGTAGTGTTCCTGGTAGATGATCCACATTTTGTTAGAGACTAACGTCAACTATGGGCATGGAACAATGTCAAATACTTACAGATCCTCTCAGAGAGCACAGTAACTTGGTGAACAAACTGTCAGACTTGTGCCTAATTTCACATTACAGTCCATAAACTAAGCCTGGGATCAAAA
>NW_006799957.1:763857-837509 GCF_000485575.1 Poecilia formosa | reverse complement strand
CCGTACGGGGCAATTCATGTGTGTAAGGTCTTTCAGACAATCAACACTTCAAAATAAATAAGGTTTCAAAAATAAAATCTCCACTTTACATATAAATAAGGGTTCAAAAATAAAATCAACACTTCAAAATAAATAAGGGTTCAAAAATAAAAACACTTCAAAATAAATAAGGTTTCAAAAATAAAATCAACACTTCAAAATAAATAAACGCAAAAAAAATAAAAATCCTGGTAAAAGCGCACACCAGACCGCGCAGGGTAAAATACTCACAGAGTTCAGTTGATCTGTTCGGATCAGACAGATCCAACTGACTGATGAATTAGCGCAGATTTTTCTGCAGATGGGAACCAGGAGGAAGTGCGTTCAGACCCCAGCGGGTGAAGTGATGCTAATTTAAGTGAAGTCGCTTAATTTAATTTATTAAAAGTTATTGGGGCCTCAGTCAGTGGTTTTTGTCACTATGAGAAAAATGTAGATAGATTTATCTTCTTAATCTGTGATGGGATATGGATTCACGGTGAATATTAACTAAACCACATAAAATGCGACTAAATAGCTGATGTTAATATGATTGTAATTTCACGGATAAAAATAGTACAAACCGATTTTTTTTATGTTGTCGGTCAAGATAACGGAGGTGACTCTGCTGCTGTCTAGTGGCGAGAAGCCGTAATGTTGGCTGGTAATCGGAATGCATTATGGGAGATGTAGTTTGTAGTCAATTCGTGCTCAAAACCTATTTTAACTCAATCATCGGCCTATAAAATGCTGGGGCAGGCCACATAAAATGACATGGCGGGCCACATATGGCCCGCGGGCCTTGAGTTTGACACATGTGCTCTAGGGTGATGGAAAGGAGGCCCAACTGATTAACTTCACTCACAAATTAAATTAAGATTACTCTTTAGTGTGTTGTTGTCATTCCCTTTTGTTACAGGTGTTTGCCATTCAGATAAATTTATTTCTAAGAATTCTAACCCATTTTAGTTGCTACACCTTTCAGAACTGCATAAATGTACAGCAATACAAGCCACTTCAGATTAAAGAACAATTCACTTTGATTAAGCACCAGTCTCACATAAGTAATCCGTCAATGTCTTCTTATGAAAAAGGTTTATTTCAGCTGTCCCAATAGACCCAATACATCTGAAAAAGATTAAAGAAAGTAACACACCACAGTGTGTGTCAGAATTTTACAAGGCAACGAGCAGAGAGATAAATAGGAATGACATTATTTATTCTGTTGACATCCCATGATAATAGCACCTTAGACAAACACTGGCGCCTAATGTTAATGACTTCCTGTAAATCCATTAAAATCCTTTCATAGCAACTGGGCTCTTTTATGAAAATCCAGAAGGCCTATCTCTGAGGAACATATTGGAGAAAAGCTGACACACTGTGGTACCACAGGGAGTGACTGCGAGGTGTTTAAGTAGCTCTGAATTATGCTGCCATATCCAATTTATAAAGATGGCTACAGAGAAGCCGATCCATCTCTGCCAAAACAATTCCCTTCAGCCTTCACACAGAAACACATTTTCTTTAGACCACTCCATATGCAAAGATAATCAGAGCCAATGTCAAACATGTTATTGTGGGTCAGAGTGTGGATGTGAGGGAAATGTAGCACTGTTTTCCAAAATAGCAGAAGGATTTAGAGCTTTCATTTATCATCACTTTACTTAGTCAAAAGCCACAGAATATGATGATGTTGATTCAGAGCATTTAACATTTCAGACAACATTTTTACAAAGACCTTTAAAATATAAAATAAATAAATAAAATACCAAACAAAATAACTTTGAAAAAAATACATATAAGCTAGGGATTCATGGTTGGAAGTAAAACTAAATTTTTATACAGCACCACAGGGTGACCACATGGGTGAGTCACAAGAAGTGAACAATGTTAAGCCACAGACATTTAACTAAAAAAACAACACATAAAGTTGGTCAATGGGAATGTTGTGTATCAGAGTTTAAATGCCTATGTGAGAATGTTAGACAACTATGTTGACTAAGTTGAACAAAGGAGGATTTCAGACAGACCCATATAAAATAATGACACAAAAAAGAAAGTAGAAGAAATTTCCAAGAACTATGAACACAGCCCGTTTTGGTTAGCAGTCAGACAATACAAACTAGAGTTGTTTCTTGTTTTTAGTATTACTCAAGAAACAGCTCTGACATAGGAATGTGTCCCAGTCCGCATACAATAGTTCCCAGGATGTAAGGTGTTATGACAAAGAACGATGTCCTCTGCAGTCAGTCCTCGGACAATGTCAAGAGGGGCCTGGAGATGTGGCAAAGAGCTATGTCTTCTATAGAAGTGGTACAAAGCTGTTTTTTGTCCGGACACAGACAGGGTCTCAAGTCAGTTCATAAGTCATTTTTTATTAAATAACGACCACTCTCATTGGAAATATTACATTTAAAATTTAAATTTAGCTATGTAATTAAGACCACATTTCTGTTGTCAAAAGTAGTTTTCTTTTTGATTTGATGTAATCCAACTTTTAATTTAAAATTAAGTCCAAGTGGGAAATCTTCATAATCAATAAAACACATTAATAACACTTCCAGACAGAGGAAACATGTTGGTAAAATTTAAAGATTACTTTAAATCTAAATTTGTAAGATGTATGCATTTGGTTTACTACCAATAATAAGTTACTAAAGTTAATGGGAACTAATATTGGAAATCCTTTGTTTCACTGTTTATGTTTATATTGAGCTGCAGAAAAAGCGACATGTAAACTAAAACTGCCAACATATGTAAATAACAATGTATAATATAAGTAACTCTTGCAAAGATTTAATTTCATGTCTATCTTCATTATTTTCACTTAGCCTTCACACAAAATCTCATGCACGGATATGTAAGATGCCCGGCTCTCCAGTAGAGAGGATACTAACCTGGACCTGATGTGTTCTTTGCATTTTGTACCTATGTATCATAGCTATGAGTAGAATATTCAAAGTGAAACTTATTAAGTAAACACAAAGAAAAGAGGAACAATATTACTGAGATACTTTTCTAAAATTTTGATCTGTGACATTTTAAATTGAAATAATAAAAAAAAAGCGAGATTAGATACATGTTAACCAAATAATAAAACCAAACATTTTGGATCAAGTCTTCCTTGTAAAACAGGGTCAATATTAAACCACTGTGTGGACATTTTTTTCAAACCCTGGAAGCATTTTTTTGTATTTTAAATTAGATGAAAATCCCCTGGAAGTTAAACAAGTCTGATCCTGCGTAAGGATACTTTAAAAAATGTGCTGAGCTCACTACTGTGTTTGGCAGTGAACCCTGTACTCCACAATAGAGTCATATTGAGTACAATGGAAAAGACGCTGAGTATTTAAAATAATAAGTACATGATCATTTTTGCAAGCAGATGATGAAGCATCTGCCTCCAGCTATAAACCACCAAAATAAACTCACCAGCGGAGCATCAAAAGGGAAAAAAAATCTATAAATTATTTGGAGCAATCTATGTGCATCCTATTAAAATAAATTCTAGGTTTCTGTATTTCACAGATTCAGAAAAAATACAATGAAATGTACTGTCAGCCAAAGAATATCTACTAACTAATTAACTGAAACTGAAGAAATTGTGCATACTAAAATGAAGCAACTCAAAAACAAAGAATTCTAATGAATACTTTGCTCCTCAGAGAATGAAAAATGAAAAAATCTTGAGAAATCTATAAACCTGGAAATTGAAGGTTTCTCAAAGGCCTATTCTGTTTTCTAAAAACAAAATGATGAGTGCATATTGATTTTTGAACAACCCTTGTGATAAGTCACATTCTCCCCTGCTAGATAGCCACCACATTAAAAAGAAGAATAGAGTTTGTCAATTCAGGTTTAACTCATTTCTCGTCCCACAGAATTTCCTCCTGTTTCTGTAGCATTTGGATCCATTGCCAGTCATTCAGTTTGGATGAAGAGTTGTCTCTAGTGTTAAGGTCATTCCAAGGATGGAAGGCAGGAACTGTTCCTCTTCACGAAACGATGTAGAGAGATGGTGGAAAGTTACACAGCCTGGATTATGTATATTTGTTTTCTTCCAGTGTTCAGGTCCTTCTAAAAAAATTAGCATATTGCAATAAAGTTCATTATTTTCCATAATGTAATGATAAAAATTAAACTGTCACATATTTTAAATTCATTGCATTGCCGCATTGAAGCAGTCATTTCTGTAAAATGATTCCCGACCAAGTATTGAGTGCATAACTGAACATAATTATTTCAAGGTTGACTTTTTTGGTATTAAAACACATTTCTTTTATTGGTCGGATGAAATATGCACATTTTTTGAGATAGGAATTTTGGGTTTTCATGAGCTGTATGCCAAAATCATCAGTATTAAAACAATAAAAGACCTGATATATTTCAGTTGGTGTGCAATGAATCTAAAATATATGACAGTTTAATTTTTATCATTACATTATGGAAAATAATGAACTTTATCACAATATGCTAATTTTTTGAGAAGGACCTGTATATATGAAGTGATTTTTACAGAACAATGGTTGTTTTCAGTGTGAACTGTAATTTAAATAATCTAATGTGTTCCTCCTAAATATAACTGAGTTGGAGCAGAACATAGGTGAAAATTATTTACTCACTGAACAGTAAAAATGTTAAGAATTTATCAACCTTTTTCCAATATTATCATTTTGCTTCAAAACTTTCTTCTTGAGGGACATGACCCTACCTTTAGACACCTTACAGTCTTATGCATCATACTCTATTTCAACCGCAAGTTTGCACATTGTTATGTATGTGAGTGAAGGATATGAGAGAAGATGAGGATTCAAGCTTTTGGAACCAATATCTCTGCAATGGAGTCAGATTTCCACACAAAATCCAGATTGAGCCCTTCTGGCTGGGGATCCCTTTGATATAAGAACAGGGCTAATCCCTTTTGCTCTCGCTGCTACCATGTCTTCATTCTCCCAACCAGGTGCCCTTTCAATAACCTTTGACTTATACTAGCACAGTGTTTGAAGGGGTTGGTATTAAATAGGCTTATGGCAGATAGCTGCTGCAGCAGCAGCAAGAGGGCTTACTCTGTTTCCCACAGGTCTTTTGAGGTGTTGAACAGTACAAAAGTAGCGTTATGTAACCCTAAGTTACTTTATAACTCACCACCACACCCTCTGTAGCAGCATGTCACTGTTGAATACAAATAACAAGTGCCATGGCAATTCAGCTCTACAACATCTTTGACAATTGCCATGAGCTTCCATTTAAATGTCTGGTATTTTGCCTAGTCATCTCACTCTAACCATCAGTATGACAGGCATTTTATGTTTAAATCTGCATTTCTCTGCTTTCTCAAAGTATTTCTGTAATTCTTTTGTTTGTTTGTTTATGGCAACTTCTTGTCATCTCTTGGAAACTTCCTGTATTTTAAGTTTTAACTTTCAAAAACTGAACAAAATTTAAATATGAGGTCAAAATATATTCAGTGCTTAATGAAATAACTCGAGTAAGTAATACAACATAAAAACAGTGTTTAGAACTTGTTCTCTACTTCTGTTATATTCTAGGACTACATTAGGTTCCACATTTTCAGGTATAGCAAACTGGGAAAGAAATGCAATTATTCTTACCTGAGACTGTATGGTCGGTGTGGAATTGTTGAAAAAAAGAAAATCACTAATACCAGTTGTACTAAGAGAAAATAGCTGCACAACATGATACTAAGAGCACATAACATTCAATAAAGGATCAGTGTTGTTAAATATCTCTCTGCTTTATTTGACTGAGCAACTCATGTTTTTACTCATCTGACTCGAAAAGTTTCTTTCAGCTGTATTTTGTTTTCACAGGATGAACTGTCATATTAGTATTTATAACATGTAAGGCCTGTTTTGGAGGCCTTTATGGCATTGTAAATATGGCAACAATGTATAAATAAGTACCATTTTTTGTAAGACCTCCACCATGGACGTTCCTATGTTGTTTCTGACCAAATCAGATCATTTTCCATTGGCTAAGAGCTCTTCCATACTTTCATAACATCAAAACAACTTTGAGTCAATCAGAATAACCCTCACCACCTTATTGATTTCCTCAGTTTTTGCTTTTTTGTCAGACTAAATGATTAAGATCATCAAACTAATTTGAATATCAGATAAAATATATTAAAAAAATAGGATTGATGCTCCAGTGAACCACAGTTGTGAACGTTTATCCACAAGTAGAGAAAGCAGAAAATGGTGACCCTTCCCAGCAGTGGCTGACCTATCAAGATTCCTCTAAGAGCACAGTGATGACTCATCCTGGAGGTCACAAAAAACCCTCAGCAACAGCTAAAGCAGTACACACCTAACCTGCCTCAGTTAGGCACTTTTCATGATTCAGCAAGCAGTTGAGTGAAAATGGCATCCAGAGGACAGTTCTAATGCAAAAACAACTGCTATGCAAAATGAACAGAGGCCCCATCACATTTTTCCCAAAAACATCTTTATGATTCTTGAGACTTAAAAAAAAAATTACCAACTGACTGATTAAGAAAATGTGATACATTTTTGTAAGGTGTGCACCTGGTGCATCTGTCATAAAACTAAAGCAGCATTTTAGAAAATGAAGATTAAATAAACAGCCAAGCATGGAGGTGGCAGTGGAATGCTTTAGTTTTTTAAGGCCTTAAACAACTGACTCTAATTAATGAATTTATGATTTCTGTTCTCCAGAAAATGTTGAAGGAAATGAGACATTGTAGAATGACCTGGAACAGACCACTTGAACTGTGATGTACTAGTCCCAGAATCCTCTCCAAAATGATGTAGAAAACGGATTTATAACCTATGGCAAATACTAGGTATATATATATATATATATATATATATATATATATATATATATGTGCTTTGTTTGATATAAAAATGTTTGATCTAAAGAATTTAAGCGACAAAAAGACAACCCACAAAAAATCTGTAAAGATACAGCTGCCTTTTTAAATACAGCAAAACATTATATTTCTTTCATTTTAACCAGACTCGTTTCGTATTACTTTCTCCAAAAATTACAACATGCCAGGATTTAAAGTTCAGACTGAAATATTTCCAGATGTAATGCACTTCTTCATCTGCTTTGCCCTTTTTCTAACCCCACATATTCAGAGATGGCTGTATGCTATTTTCATCTCTTCATCTTAGGTCAGTGTTCTTGAAGAAATGATTTATTGATAATACAGCCATTAAATTTAGTACATCACTGTGTGCTTCAAAGAAACTGTCACTCTGAATGTTTCTTGCAATCTTTTGGGCTTATGTTTTACAACAAGCAATCTTATACAGACATTAATACTGAAATACATGTGAAATTCTTAATTTCTTCATCATTTTCTGAAAACTATATTTTATAAACTATTTTTATGCATGGTTTATTTGCTTTAGTTGTAAAATATAAGATTTTAAGGCTATTAAATCCTTCTATTTACCCATTAAGAATTAAAAGGTGGAACATCATTAACCTCAGTTCCCTTGATCTGTTTTCATATTACATTTTTGAACTCTGCAAGAGTGCAGATAACACTGAAGCAAAAATTTATAATTATCATGAATGCAATTCTCTTCATTCTTGTGTGAGTATATTTTTTTCTCCTATTTGCAATTACTTCATTCTGCAACACTACTGATCAAACCTGTTTATGCTCAAATCATCACTTCTCAGCTCTTGTATCTCTACATTTCCTTCCATTTAAAAGTAGAACTAAATTTAACCAACTTCCTCTTATTTAGCTATAATCAGGCAGCCATTTGTTTGCGTCAAAGAGCTTTTAACATTCAACCCTTGTAGAACTTTTGGGTCTGCTGTAATATTTAACAAGCTGTTTTAACAAGCAAAAACGATCACAGATCAAAAACTCGTGCTAACCTTTGTTTGCATTTACACGAACCTACCTCAGTTTCAGCTAATTAGTCTTCATGAAAACTAACCATTCACACAAACTCAGAAAATGGTGATGAAGAATCTCCAAATAGCCTAACGTGCTATTAGTTTAGGATGGTGAGACAAATCTGAGTAATCAGTGAACTCCACACAGAACGGCTCCTCCTAGGATCTAAACCCACGACCTTGTTGCTGCAATGGAACTAGTACAACATTGTAAGGACTATTGAGTTAAGAAAACCAGAAATACATTAATAGAACTGGCATGAAACTAATAAGAGAGTTTTTAGAAACTAATAAAAATCTGGCAAAATTTTCCGACTTAATTTCATCTTGTGGATGAAGACTGACAGCATTTGATTATACAAAACAGCAGATTTGATTATTTAATTGTTTTTGTAACTAGAATTTTAATTTTAAAATAAAAACTAATTCTGACAGTTGCATTTTGGCAAGAAAATATGCTTAATTTCTGTTGGAAACAAGACATATTCCCAAAAGGCATGCTGTCATGCACACCTTTGGTGTCTGACTAAACATGAAATAGCTCTTTCAAACCACCAGTCTATCTTTTCCCATTTGACGTGTATGATTTATCAGCATAATTCAGAAGCGATGGTCACAGCGATAAAGTAACATTCAGACATGTCTGCAGTACATAAAAAAAGCAGGAGACAAAAAAACTGCAGCTGTATCTGGAAGCCTCCACTACTAAAAAGAGGATGACTTTAAAAAGTGAACTGTATTTTAATCTCTTTCAAAATCTTTCCCTCTGGCACAGAAATCCTCTCCATGCTCTTTCCCATCGTCTCTGCTTCACTGGGGCATATGATAGGAGAGGTTTCAGCAGTGTCCCAAGGTAGCCGATCTTTGAGAGATGACAGGCCACAAGTTCCATTTTTATTATGATTTATTCGAGCCAGCCAGTTTTCTGTAATAGAAATTCATTTCAATGAACGCCCCCTTTGCAGAGTCAGTTGGGTACCATACTGACCATCTGCAAAGGCTGGAAAGCTGGAGACTGGGTCCATTTGGCAGGATGAAAGAAACCCTTCTTAATGCAAATATTCGCCAAGCATGAAGATGTGAAAATAGTTCTCAAGCTCAATTTTCAAGCTCAATTTTCAAGCTCATGGGCTAATGTGTATCCATAAAGGCAGGTGTGTTGAGTGGTTCATTGGGTGTAAGACCATTTCTGACCACTGTGCAATTATAATCTTTATCTCATTAGTTATGTTACCTTAAATCACTTTTTTATGCCATCACAGTGTTTGTTTTACAGCATTTGTTCGGTCTCTTGCGTTTTGTTAGGTTACATTTGCTTTTATGATTCTGTGCATCCTGTGATGCTTGACAAACTTTTTTCTTTGCTCCTCAACCACCTGGTGGGCAAATACTGTTTAACATAGCAAAACTTTATTTGTCAAAGCTGGCTTGATCAAATCTAAAACTCTACTTGGAGATAACGAGTATTTGGATGGGAGGTTTGATATTCTAATTTAGGCTTTCCTAGGATCCATGCTGGTTTTACACCAGAAAAGTTTTACTTATTTCTGACGAAATACATCAATTATTAACTTTGCATAATAAAATCTGATAGAAAACCATATCATATTGTCATTTAAAATTACAATGTTTAACTAAAGTGGACCACAAGTATTTTTAAAGAGTTTGGGGCCACAGCTGCAAGCTGCAAATACCTGAATTGTCAGGTGCAAATTACAATGTTTTAATTTATTAAAATCTGAAGAATTTTAAGTATATCATTAAATGAGAAAGGGGAATTGATTATGTGAATATATATAGCTGTAACTTTTCCATTCACTAAAAAAAATCCTCTTGTTGATCAGCTGGGAAAAACCAGGAGAAGCTTTTCTCCCTCTGCACAATTCATATCACGATCCCATATCCATTATGTTTTGTTGTCACTTTAGCTTTCGGTTGTAGATCCACTCTTGGTCATTAGTCATGTTCTGTTTTGTTTTTCGCTGTAAAGCTTGTATAATTCTGTGTTTATTAGCCAGCCCAGCTGCTCGTTCGTGCTCCCATTACAGCTACACTGGTGTGAAAAAGTTTTTGCTCCCTTCCTGGTTTCCTATTGTTTTTCCATGTTTGTTACACTTCATTGCTTCACAATATCAACTTGAATTAAATATTAATCAGAGACAACATAAATAAACACAAAATGCAGTTTTTTGTTTTTTTTGTTTTAAATAAGGTGTACCTTATTAAGGGAGAAAGAAAATTAAGCCAACATGGGCCACATTAGATTAGATCCACCAGTTCCCTGTGCTTTCAATCAACCTTTCTCAAGATCTAAGTTTCCCGTTTGCTGTCACTCATTATTAATTACATTATTGTCACAAATTATTAGTTTTTCCTAACTTGTCTGTTTCCTACCTAATAACCAAAGTCTAAAATCCTTTTAAACTTTTTCTGAAGCACAACGATTGTTTACCATTAATAAATAGGCACCAAACTAGACAGAATAGGAGAAAATAAGAAAACTTTAGATGGTTGAGATTAGCAGAAGTTACATTTTCATATTACTTAACTCCTTTCAGCAGAGTCACCACAATATATGTTCTTTTATTGATTTTTCTTGTCAGATTCAACCCTGTTATTAATGATGATCTGAAATTGAGCGGATGGTTCTACAGACAAAAGCTGTAGACTTTTTCCCATTGCACACGTGCAGTAAGTAAAATTTATGTGCCAGACAAACCCACACAGTGACTTACACCGAGTGCCAGCCGGAGCTAAAAAGGATGGATGTTTGAAAATGTAATTACTTCAAATTTAAGCACTCTGTCATGGAGACAGCTGCTCTGTTCTCACCTCCCTCCAGGTCTTCTGCTCGTACTGTTATCAGTCTGTGTTTTCAGCTTTTAGTCTGACTTTATGCACTGTCATGCTCTACCTCATCAAAAGTCACTCAATTCCAAACTTAGGCTTGTTTCTGGGTTCACAGAAGTAACACAAAAATCTTCACAGTTAAAGTGAAAAGTGTTTGAACCAACAACACAGAGATAAATTGCTGTAAAATTGGCTAAATCAAGAATTGATTTAGCCAATTCCCTGACAGTTACAGTTCCAAAGTAAAATTTTATTTCAATGATGTACTGTCTTGTTATATTTATTATATCTGGTGTATACTTCTAGATTATTGATTTCCAACCATATCTCAAAATGAGACATGGATATCAATAAAATCTAAATCTGCATTTTCAAAGAGCAATTATTTTTAATTAATAATGTGTTCTTTGATGTGGCTAATTGTCCTTTAATGGTTCATTGTTGTTTGTTTAAAGCATTGACTTTGTGCCTTTTTGAATATTGTTGTTTTGATCTTGTCTTCATGAAAGTTACTTACACTTTGTTGATATGTGGAAATTTTACCTTTAAAAAGTTATTCAGTTTTGATTCATTTAAGTTGAACTCATCTTGAACAATTTTGACATGGATTACCTTTTCTGTTGTTGGTACCTGGCTGTTAATGTAAAATTGTCTTGCAGTCCCTGACAGTTACAGTTCCAAGAAAAGCACAATGTCTTACTTTTTATGTCTTACGAACAAATTTCTCAGTGATCATCTGCTTGTTGGCAGAAATTAAAGTAGCACAAATTTGGTAACAAAGAAGATGTTCATAATATTTTTTCTGTTAATGTTATTTTAAGACAAATGTTCAACTGGTTCTTTACATAAGGTGATACATTTCGGGTCTTACTCTGATTATTAATTTCAATAATTATGACTAACACGATGGAAACCCTAAATTCAGTTTCTCAAAAAATGTTAATATTAAAAGAGAAAAATGAAAAGAATACATGTTATACTGTTAGCAACCCAGTTGCGCAGTATAACAGGGAAAACAGTATTTTCCCTGTTAAATCAAGGAAAATACTGATTTAACAGCAGTTTAACTACAGGCATTGAGACTTCATAAGGTGGGGAAACCACAAAGAGGCCATTCCAAAGAAGCTGATTGTACAGTGTGCTGTGCTGTATCCAAACATTAATAGAAGACTGAGTGGAAGGACAAATGTGGTAGGAAAAAGGGCACAAGCAACAATAGGAACCACAGCCTTGACAGCCCATTTAAGGATGTAGGGGTGACATTCAGAATAATGCAGCAGAATCAGAGGGTCAAGAGCGACCGAATGTCATGTTCCTTGTGAGAAGCAACTTCTGAACCCAGACAGTATTAGAAATGTCTTACCTGGACATTTCCAAACTGTCGCTTGGTGATCCAAAGTCCTCTTGCCAGGTGTAAGTAGCATTTTAGTTAGAAATCAATGTGCCAGAGTTCTGAGGGAACAGAGGAGAGGCACAGAACCCAAGCAGCTTGAGGTCCAGTGTAAAGTTTCTACATTCAGTGATGATTTGGGGAGCTATATCTTCTGTTAGTTCACTTTGTTTTATAAAGGCAAAAGTCAGTGCAACTTACTTAAAATGTGTCCATTTGATTAAAATTCAACCCTGGCTGACCAGAAAAAGACTCATTTCTTTATTGCAAAAGAAACAAAAAATAGGAGAAAGTTTATGTTCAAAGTTAAAAATACAATATTTGAATATACACACTATACATCTAGTGGTCTTGCTCTGTTGTTTCATCAATTCATAGCATTTTGTACAAGCTCAAGAAAAATACAAATAGTCAGTAATCACTTCCTGTGTGTTTATCAATTTTCTTAAATTAATTTCTACATTATGTTTCTATTGTAACTTAATGAATTCCTTCCAAAAGTGCTTTGAAGTTTTATCATTGTCCTTGCCTGCTACTGTCTGCAGCTGTGTCTGCTGCAGAGGGTTAGGGTTGGCATGGAGTTGTAAAGGAGGGACAGGGTAATGCCAGTAAAAGTGAGGAGGAGGAAGATGGATGAACAAGAACGGCAGGAGAGGAGAAGCAGGACAGTGGAGCATTTAAAAAAGAATTAGGTGCTGTTTTGAGGATTGGTTGGCATTACATCTTTCCTTAGTCTTGTTAAGATTTCTTGCTCTGCAAATAAAGTTATTTTGTTTTAAATATTACTCAAAGTGTATTTGTTGTGCGATTGGATAAAAGGCATCTTCAAACCAAATCATTTCAATCCCAGCCCACGTCTGCCCAGGGATGTGTTGTCTCTCTGATGGACATTTAACAGTCACATTAATACCAATTATATTTGCTCTAATTTAAGATGTTCTTCCAATTTTGTTAAAAAACAGCAGAGATGCATGCTAACAAGAAAAAAAAATATCCCAACATTTTTTATACATATTTATAAGTAAAACATCGGAAAGTGGAACCAAAGACAAATTTCTTGTTGGTGAGCACAACTTTAACTATATTAGGATTAGCTATATTCTTCTGAAGAATATAGCTAATCCTGATTTCTTAAGAAACACCTGCATGTTAGCAAGCTGTGTTGACTTGCTAGACATATCTACCAGTCTTTAAACAAAATGTAATTATAATTTGCCAAATATGAAACAAGGAAATGACAAAGTTCAATAGTGTGAAATATGAGGGCATCTGATTTAATTAAGCACAAACGCAAGAGGAAAAAGGCTGTAAGACAGGGACGAAGATCACCAGCGCATCAGCAATCTTTTGCAGTAATTTTGACTTGATGCTTGCTTACAGAAAGTCTCAAGTGTTAATTTCTGAAATAACACTTTAGCAACTAACATTAACTATGCACTATTGTCTATTCAGTGCTGGTAAAAACTCAGGGAGTTATTAAGTAGACTAGGTAGCCACCAAGTGCCGTCTAGTGCAGTCAACAGAATAAGCAGTCACCAGTGCCTTCAGAGTACAGCAGCCTTGCAAAACTTTTCAAAAAGTGTTGCAAACTGAAAGTCTTTTAGAGAATTTGAAAGCCACATGGAAGACCCTGCTTCTTCTCCACCAACTCTTTGCACTGCACAGAACTCTGACACTTTTCTGCCTCTCACTGTAAAGACTCTCAGTATTTTAGTGACTCAGTGACAAAGCAGAAGACTGTACATACAGTATGGCACATTTTGTCAGTTGTCTATGAATCACCTCCTTGTTATGAAGGCTTTTGATTGACTGTAAGCTGCAGGCTTAGCTATTTTTGTATAGCGAAGTAAGTTTAAAGGTCTTCAATACTTTCCTCATGTATGGGGTTTTCTATGATTGATAAGATCACTGTATTCTTAAATATGAAAGTTGTATTCTTAGATATGAAAGTTTGCACAGATGGTTAGGGTTTTCTTTCCTCTAAATTGAGCATCTTGTATTGGACCTTTTTAATGTATTTTTCTGGGAAATTCAAGAATTCACATGACTATGCATAAAAAAAGCATAATTTTTCCTTCCCAGAAGAGCCGATCGGACGAGCACAAATTTGTAGTGAGAGCTGTGCAGGCCTTCAGGTACTGCCAGCATTCATCCAGTTTGAATTCAATGTCAGCAGTAGCAGCGCAACAGCACTTAGGACTGCCATAAGCCTCTCCGTAAATGTCAAATGACAAAATGTGAACTGTAGGCAGCATAAGGACAACGCAATAAAGGATGACATGACAAAATGTGTATCATCACAGTGTCTCTGAATTCATCCATAATTCAGCGCTTGTGTGCATGTTTGTGCATAAAATAAAAGATGTGTGTGCATATGTGTCAAGGAAAAGTGACATGTAGGAAGACAAATTGAAAGAAGAACAGCCTGGACATGTTCCCACAATTATAATAATATTTTGTCTTGGGACTCTGAGCACTTCATTCTCTGATACTGTTCATCAGTCTATATGAGAGTGGGTATTTGTGCCTGATTTGCCTGAGGAAGACAAATATTAAATGTGATTTTCTGTCCCTCCCAAACTCATGTTTTCCTGAGTGAGAGGTTCTGCCAGTGTGGTTGAGTGCTCGCTGTCATGTTCTCAGCTGGGATGTCAGTCATCCTCTGTGTTTAAGTTCACTGTGCTCATTTACTGTCAGTTGAGCGCTGGGGATAAGCTTCACATTTGGAGCCTTTGCTGCTGCCAAACACAGGACATTACAATACAAAGCACCTGCAGATTAGGAAGGAGGACCGTGATGTTATTTGAAGACGGTTCAGTTGATGAGTCCTTTAAGCTGGGACAAATAAAATAAATTTTAAGTGAATTCGGTTGAGGAGATATCAATTGTAAATGCTCTGTATGATTCTGACTCTGTTTATAAGCTTTCACCCACATAAGCTCCAAACAAAATTATATGTTCAATACACCAATAATACACATCACTCTTCTAGACAGTTTATGTGGTTTAAGTGGCGGAGGGTAGGAAAAAAAATGATGAAGTACATGAATAAAACATTGGCATTTGGAAAACATATAGATATGGTGGATGTGGCTTATGTAAATATGCAAAACAAATATCATCCAGGGTATATACATAAATGGAATCTTCTTTAAGACCAGGCACTGCGAGGATATGCTTTGAGAATGGAAATCTCATTAGTTTGATATCAAATAAAAGCAGTCATCTGGAGGGAAATGGCAGTGAAAGTGCACTGAGAGAGAGGACAAGACACAGAGGGGAGAGTGAAATTTGTCTTTGAAGTCAGTGATATTTACAGAGAAAATTTAGAGCTATTTCAAGCTGTTTTCATTCTCAAAAGTCAGCAGGTTGGTTTTTGAAAAAATCTGCTGCAGGGCTTCAGGGA
The DNA here is from genome assembly GCF_000485575.1 of Poecilia formosa. NCBI lineage: Eukaryota > Metazoa > Chordata > Actinopteri > Cyprinodontiformes > Poeciliidae > Poecilia > Poecilia formosa. The sequence continues at coordinate 821,937 of NW_006799957.1, read as the reverse complement.
GCCCAAACTCATCCCAGGGTGTCAAATGCTGATATTTTGTCAGGACCCCTTGGCGTCTCTGAAAGACCCACTAGGTGTCTTCTTGCTTTGGTATCCAAACGTTGATACTCCTGAAACACTAGAGTTGTTCCTGGCAGCAAAAGCTTGGTTTTGGAGAATGTATCCATAAACAAAGAAAACAGTCATCGCAAAGACGCAGAAGTGAAAGAGTTACGGCTTTTTGTAAACATATTTACAGCCTTTTTGTTTTTTGTTTTTTTGCATTTTTTCATGTTACAACCATAAGCATAGATGGATTTATTTATGGATTTTGTGTGGCTAAAGGCCACTTAAAGGTAATTGCACCAGATTTAATTTTAGAGTACATGAAACTAAACACAAATGCAAGCCACACTTTTAATACTTGGAAAAAAGAAAGAAGTGAAAACATCAGAAAAAATCCTTCCATTTAAAACTTGACACAATGTTTTATGCTGTACTTTCATATGAAATAATATTGCAGTTTATTTATATGAGCTTATTAGCATGCTCAGTGTCACCTTGCAGTAAAACGAGGCAAACTGACAAGTGTAAAAAATACCTAAAAATGTGTATTAGAGGAACAAAATGAAATTTAAATGTGCAACTAGATTGAAGAATAAAACAGAGAAAGTCATTTCATAAAGGTAGATTTTAGACAGGATGTAAAATGAGCCAGAGTCAGTGGTGCATATATGAGGAGGGAGATAATTCCAGAGCTGAGGGGACAGAGGAAGTGAAAGCTCTGGACCCAGTGGCCAGTGGTCATAGAAGTCATAGAAGAAGATAGATCTGAAAGAAAAATGAGCTTTGTAGATTTGCAGAAGCCTTTGTGGCATGAACATGAATGTCCTTGAACGTAAGCAAAAATTATATTGAAGCTGATGTTAAATTTTTCATTTGGACTAAACAGGTCTGGAATAAACTAATATATATATATATATATATATATATATATATATATATATATATATATATATATATATATATATATATATATATATATATATATATATATATATATATATATATATATATATAAATCCAGCTCATAAATATCTTGCGTGAATGGTAATTGTGGCAGCATTAATCTAAGTGGGTAACTAATGGAAACTCATGTTTCTGCAGTCACCTCTTGTTTACATCTGTGGGATCATTTATTGCTGAACAGTCTTTGGAGAGTAAACAACATTTATTGTTTTATTCTTTTCTTGATGTACATTCATAATTACAAACTGCATTTGCATGGTGATTTATATTTAGTTGTCTCAGAAACCCATTCACAACACATCCCGCTGATGACAAAGCCATCTGACAAGTTGCACTTAATGAGGTAAACTATGACAGTTAATCTCTACAATAACATTTACATAACACAAGCTGGTGTTGATGAGCAAATTAGAACCAATAATTTTATTCTGTAAAATAAATGATTAACTGAGATGGGAAAAAAGACATACACTTTCAGGTCATTTGTCTTGTATGCACTTTAAGCAACTAATCAAGAAAATTGATAGAGATTGAGACATCATTATTTGGTTTTACCAACACAAATATCCCCTTACACTTCATGGAAATTTCAATGTTTTTTATCGAGATTTCATTGAATCTTGCCACCATTCAACCTGCAAGGCCAAGGCCGCCCAACAAGCCTATGTCCCCCAACACACTAAGTGTTGCGTTTAATTATGGGACACCATGACGATTCTAATTTATTCTGTTGTTTATTTTCCTTACAAGCAAATATTCTTTCTTTACGCACATAATTTAATAAGTTTTTGAAATAAATTGGAATCATCTTTGTTTATTCATCCAGTTCTTAAGTGTTGCTTTCATTGCAATGTTTAGTACTGCAGGAAGCATGTGGGATTTAATTATTTCCACATCAGCTTTTGTAATGTCACCAAGCAGGGAGCATGATGGGCAGATTGGGTTGCTGTACTTGAGGCATGCTGATAAGTCTTCACAAAGTCTTATCCAAAAGTCATGGAAAAGGCAAGTGGTGCCAGGGTGCATGTAGATACTCATCAGGTTCGTCTCCTGTGCACTTTGGATGTGTTAGTTTTGGACTATCATTTGAATCCTGTGTAATGCTTTATATATGTTGTTTTTTTGTTCGCTTTTTTTTACTTGCACAACCTGGAGACTTATATTGTGGTTCATTTTAAAGGTATTTGCATACATTTAGTCCAATAGGTAAACTGTCTGACAGTACATAGATCAAATCCCCATTTATTAATAGGAAATCAGATTCTCAAATCCATGTCTGGGAGATTTACTGTGCATACATTTTTTGAGTAGCTTTAGGAGTTGAAGTTTATGAAGCTCATTATTATCTTGTTATGCCATCCCTTGAGAAAATCTTGTAATGCTCAGCGATTAGTCATACCTCTATTGTCAAAAACTGACACTCAACTTACTGAAATAGTCCCAGCTGCACACAGAAACACAAAACGTATTTCCTGTCCAATCATCACTCTTGATTATTTGTGTACATATTAAAAGAAAAGGTAAATCTACACTCTTTAAAAGCTACAGGACTTTAATACTGCCTTACAGGTAGAGCAGTCTGTTTCAACCCTGACAAGAATAAATAACTGCATCAATTCTTGTATTTATCAAAAATACATGTGGTTTCTATTAAAGGTCCTCATTCCAATTTTGTGGCAATATAGTTAATCACCTTCCTCACCGCCAACAGCAGGTACATCACCTTATATGAACTAAAAAAGCTTAAATTAGGGCCTGATGTCACAGCCTGTGATGAATTCAGGGGGCAACGCTGAATGTTGATCAAGGTGAGCCATGGAGGAGGCCGTGCTTGTCAGGGACCCGCCAGCATCCCCAAGCAATCTCTGCTGTGCGGAGATGGAAAGAGCGCCGATCTGAAATCCATCATGTGCCACCTACCAACACAGCGTTGATAGAGAGGAACTGCTGTCTTCCAAGTTACACCATGTGAGATTTTAAAGCGTGCGTCTTTATTTCAGAAGGAGACACTAAATCTGAACTTAAAAACATTTTCTATTTTAATAGACAAGAAAAGTAATCCAGTCATATTGTAAAGTTTAATGGTTTAATGAATAATTAACATATTTAATCCCATTTGTCGGCTTTGTCAAGGTGTCTGTTTAAAAGAGCATGATTTTTATGTTTTTTAGGGCCATTTGATTTGAAGCCCCATTGAGTTATAATACACGTAATGAGTCTTAAGATGTTCTTCAGAAATTAGAAATGACTGCTAAAAATATGCGAGTGGCCACAACAAAAGCAGGAACAAGTCTCACAAAGGGCATTTTGAGTTTTTTACAGTCAAAAATGTGTGAATTCTAAGTTTCTCAATATAATTAATACATATAATGTTACAATAATTAAAAATAATAACTGATGATGTGAGTATTGACTGAGCATTATAAGCAAGTTAAATGATAAAAAACAATAGGTCTCACTAAATGTGACTCCAGTCCTATTGTTGAGGGTAAAGGGCCTTTCAAAAGAACCGGATCATTTGTGAACGTCACATCACTTCCTCAGAATCTGACCCGGGGTAAGAGGATGACAAAAAATTGTTTTAGTCCCAGAGTTGAGCCTAAGAACTGTGATGTCTTTTAGTCTGTTTGTGACCGTGGTTTTAAATTAGAATGAATAATTTAATCTTGGGTACAATAAAAATGAAGTGGTTTAATATGTTACGTAAAATTATAATTATACTGGATGGAACTGTCTCTAGCCTGATCTGTAACGAGTGTTTGTGCCTGAATGCTATCTTTGAAGGAGAGTTGTTGCAATAAATTCTTTCTATATTTAATATTTTATTGTGGTTGAACAATGTAGAACTGAATTGTTCTATTTCTATAACCAGCCCTAGAAAAATTCCTGATATGCAATTTCACCTGACAAATTCAAACAAAAAAAAGCTCTTTATCTGTATATGAATGAAGACAGTATTAACGTTAAACACCAACACTGTTAAATAATAAGTGAACATGAAAAATAAAGGAAAATCATTATAAAATCCACTTCTAATCTTATGTCACTTCAACCATTTATTTTATCATTTGATACTTTTTCCCATGAGGTGCTGCATTCATCTAGTTTCATGTTATACAGAAATCTCATTGAGTAATTAATAAACTTATGTTGCTGATGCAATTTTCAGCTGAAACACGTTAAGCCTTTAATGTGCCCACATGCATACACAAACACGCCTGGTGTTTGTCAATATTGCCAGGATTTAACATCAGATAACTGGCCCAGAGCATATTCATTACATTTACAGAACGTTATACATCATGCAGATCCAAAAAAAAAAAAAAAAAGCTAGATCAAAGAAAGTAATTAACCACCAGGAGACAGTTTCTAGTGAGGGAGGAGAGCTTGAGATTAAGGGAGTTGGGGAGGACTGTTGACCATGTATGAAAGCGAAGCACTTTACTCTGTACTAGCTGCTCCAACATCCAATTCGTGTGTGTATTAACATATAGAGCATCTGTTTGCATACATTATTCCATAAACCTGGATTGTTTTCAGCTGCTACTTACTTCTAGAGCTTATGGGAAAAGTGAGAATAATATTAAAAGAGAACCAGTGTTGCCCCATGAATTATTAATTGACATGTTGCTAAATCTCCTAAAAGAAATGAAGAAGAAAGGGTTTTCCTACTTGGGACCAGTTCTCAAGGTCAAGGTTGTCAATACAGTCAGCATTGTTTGACAAAGGAGGGAAAGGAGCAGCACAGCAATAGCACAGAGTCCAGCTATTGTCATGAAAGTCGTCTCCATTTCCCATGGGTTGCTGTGACAGATAGAGATCTGAGGGGCAAAGCCTTGATAAAGATCATAGATTGATTGGGAAGCCTGCCTCGGATTTAATTGAATTTTAACCAAGTCACAACATCTTAGATCTAGAAGATGACCCAAGCAACTCTCAATTTTTCATTCTCTGTTTTCATCAGGATGCTTCTCGCTCTCCACATACTTTAGCTTATTTATTGAAATTCACTGTGTCCATAAAATGAGTCTGAGTGTCAACCAGAACTCCCTGCTGCCTGACTGGAAACTCAGGAAGCTCAATGATACATTTTCAGTGTTAATGTGAGCCTTGTTACATTTTATAGTATCAACTCTGACTCAACGTGAAAACACGTCTTACTGAATTTTAAACTATTTTAAAAATGCGTAATCAATCACAACAGCACAATTCAGGAGTTTAAGTGAATTAAACAACTTGGAAAAGTTCAGTTTGACTGAAAATGAAATGAGTACTTCAAGCTTGCAAGAAAGCATTTAAACATATTTTTGATTTGTTGAGCATATTCCTGTAACAAGACTTGATGAACCGTTTTTATTTTTGTTTTTTTGTTGTTGTTTTTTTTTGTTTTTTGCAAAGGCCAGGATCAGATGGAGCTATTATTGTAACCATTGATGTATAACATATGTACCTCCAGAGACTCTTTAAAGGTAGTACTGAAAAAAAATATCCCATCGCTCCTCTGCTCACAAATCTTCTGTGCTTTCAATCAACGCTGTGTGACAGCTGCTCCAAATCATTGCCAAATGTTCCTTTACATTATCTGAAACTAATTTTACAATTTAATGATGTGGATGTTTGTCTGTTTGGAAGGCTCAATTGAAGCCAGATATATACCCACAGGCTTAAACTGTTTTGGCTTGTCTTATAACAAGTCAAGATAATATATTTGGGATTTCTCAAAAATGTTTTAGGGCAAAGTACGTAAAATGTAGGTAAGCTTCTAAGTTGGAGCAAAGACATAAAAATGTGCTTCCTCAATGGTTTTCTCAGGAAAATATATATATTTTTAATCTCTCTGGTGTTAAAGGCTTCTGTATTTTATAGGAAAAAGTAAGGGAGACGTGGGAGGTGGTGTCGGCACGTAGGGTCTGGTTTTATTAAGAGAAAATTATACTTATTGGTTCTTATTCATTACACAGCTGTGTTATTTCACAATTCTTATAGTTTAGCATTTCCCCCAAATTCCCATTTTAACCTCTGACTCTATTTCTTGTGTAAAGAACATAAAATGTCCATGTTTACGAGGCACTGTTACTTTTATTTGGAGCATTTCTTTATGGCACAGCTTTAGGCTGAAATATAAATGCAGCACCTTTACCGCTTTACTGCTATTTGTACTAAGCAACTTATGAAAACATATTCAACATCTCTCTGTACCAAACACATAAACACAAAGATAAAGTCAAAATCACTATTAACCAAAAACTCACAAAACCTTACCAGTGTATGATACTCACATTAAATCCCAAATTTTAAAGGTTACTCTAGTTCTGGAGCCACATTTAAACTAAATAAAACATGCTGAGGTCTGCAAACCTTACCTAATAAACACTACTGGTGAACTGAGCTTGCTTTTGCAGAACTCAATTGACCTTCTTTCGGTAAATGAAAAATCTTACTTTCAGACATAGAAGTTATCATATTTAACAGTCTTCTAGCCTTAACAGTAATTTGCATTCAACATACTATTGCTACTAACCTAATCTGTATTTTTACAGGACAAAGTAAGGAAGTCATGTGAGTCTGTTACTAGTTAGTCTGATCAACAAAGCTCCCAGCAGACCACGCCCATCACTCTCGCTCTACTGGTGAATAAAAGGAATTACAACAACAGCCCCACCTCAAATCAGTGCATGTGGAGATGAATAAAAATAACATTACCTTACAAAAATATCAAATTAACTACAAATGCAAACTAAGTTATCAATAAAAATAAATAAATAAATGACACAAGGAATGAGTGTTGAACACATGAGGAACAACACAATAGACACAAAAAAATCAAGAAACTTGCAGAAATCTGTCAATATTTTTTGAATTTTTAAAGCTGCTATGTGCAAATCATCTCAAAAGGGAACATTCTTAGAAATAAGAACATGAAATTGGTGTGAATTCAAAGCAAGCATTTTGATCAAAATGGATATTTTGATCTTATAGTTCTGCTGTTACTTATGCAGTTCTTAATCCCAATTACCAGGTAAACATGGATTGAGCCTCCTAGAACCAATCCAGTTTGGGTTCAAACGGGTCTGTATGGTGGGACAAAGCTCCTGCTGTTTCCCAGCTGAACTGTCAGGGTGGGACAAGGAGTCAGTGATTGATGGATTCTCCAGACTGGCGGATTGTTCCGTTGAGTTTCCTCCTGCACCAATAATGACACATGATGGAAACCCCTGTCAGCGAGCCATGATGGGAAATGAAGATAGATAGCGTCTTGGATGGAAAGTGATTTTGTTGAACAGGAAGTTAAGAACATTTTTGTAGTCATTATCTTGTACAATAACTGCCTGCAGTGCAGTATTTTCTGGTACTAACTATGAAGTTTAAACTTTAAAAGAATGTTTTTTTTTTTTCCTGTTTATTTTGTCAGCCACTGTTAATTTTCTACAACACATTCTGAACTTCACTGAATGCATGAGATTGCAGATACAGCAGGAGTCTACAATCAGGATTTTAACACTACTACTTCTATGGTTGTGCTACAAGTCATTGTTAGATTTTTTTAGCATTGAATTTTTTCTTGTTTGCATGACCCCAAAGTTTCAATAAACCTGTCACATACATGCTGGATAAAATAATCAGGTTTTTTTGGTCATTACTTAATTATTCATGCATCTGTGAAATATGCATGTCAACATTATTCATCATTCTGAAAAACTGTGGGTCAGTGGTACAAATGCAACTGCTGAACAAACCACATCAAAATGTAATAAATGAAACCATTTAAAAATATTTCACCCTGCTCTCCTTTTTGAACATCTATGACACATTTCACTGTACCACTGCCCTGGGTCCCCACTTTCAAAATGGACCATTGTGTTGCTACAGCACAATGAGTGAAACAGAGTTTCCATGTGTGCAGTGTGTTCTTGAGCTGGTCTTGTCATCACAAAGACGAGCTAAAGCCCAACTCCTCCTTCCCTTGGTTTACAGCTTTAGTCTCTTCACTTGAGATGGGTGATTTTAATTTGTCAAAACTGTTTACTAGCTTTCCTCCAAGGCTATTACTGGTGTGTCATGAGGGAGAAGATGTGTAATGAAAAGCAAACAAATGGCAGGTAAAAAAAATGGTGCTGAAAAGAGAGATGGGTTGGGTAGATAATGTAGAGGGATCTTTCATGTAAAAGGAGGCCAGCATTGATTTATTATTCCATCTTTTCTCAAGAATCAATTATGCTAAAATGCAAATCTGGGACATTATGAATTTTTCCATTTGTTATGAATAATTCAAATATTTATTGGGTGTCTGTCAACATCTCAAATTACTTAGTCCTTAGTAGAATGCACAACCTGCACAGCCTAATGAGGTGATGTCTGGTGTCCTCTTTCTACAGACAGCCCTTTCTTATTCTGCCAGTGGCCCGCCTTTATGTTGTCCGATCCCAATAAAAGGGCAAAACCTTCTGTCCTTAGATGATGTAAAATAAATTCACCTCTAGTAATAGAAAAACAACAACAAAACAGATAATACAAATCCAGAGGCATGATGCAGCACTAAGATGAGAGATGGCAGGAAAAAGGCGTCCAGGAGGAAGATGTGTCACCGGTCAGAGTAATGAGGCCACACAGACACAAGGATGACAAGGACAGGAATGGCTGGCTGTCGTTATTGAACTCCCACAGAGCAGACTACCACATAGTTAGCTCACATTCCTGTCACACTGGCCCATCACAGAGTAATGATTATACACCTGTTAAATACAGGCCAATAGAAGGCTTCCTGCTTGTATCCACCTGGAAGTGTCATATTTTTCCCTGGTATGGCTTTTAAGGCTCATACACAAACACATGTTGTCATGCTAACTAAAACCGTTTTATAAGCATTTATAGAAAATAAGTGTTGCAACTACAGATTCAGCAAAGGTGCATAAAAAAAGCTTCAATTTCAAGATGAGGAGCTCCAGGTTAGGAGTGTAAATGTAAAGGACCAACACCAGTGGGCAAAACTATTACAAATTGCCTGGAAACTGTTTAAGTTCCCTTGTTTTAATTGGAATTAGTTCATCAGTGGGTCATGGGAAAATTAATGCAATTATTGTACCTTTTACTCATGATTTTTAATAGGTTTTTGGTGGCAGTGGCAGGTTATTATCTGTGGACCAGATCGCTCAGGTGGAACTGCTAAGGGCTACATCTGAGATTGTCAGCTCCACATTTGTTTTATGGATCTGAAGATTTGCAAAGGTGTCAGTTTAGGTATTTTGTGGAAGCTACTTGGGTTACTTTTAGGAAATATTCTGTCCTTTCATACCCAAATTTATAGTTGTCTCCACATTCTCAGCACAAAGTCAAATGTGTTCCCAGTAAGTGTTACAAGGACTGCCCCTAGTCAAAGAAACAGTGACTAGGGCATTGTGCGGTTCAAGGATCTTGATGCTTGCTTAAGAAAAGTTGGATTTTTGATTTTAAAACCTGCAGATGTTAGAAACAAACTTCTTGGTTGAATGAAAATGATGTTAAACTCAATTTTGCCAGGGGTATTGATAAATTCATAATGAGATCACCCACATACTTTAGTAGTAGTGAAAAAGCTACCAAAAAACACTTACGACCAAGCTGGTAGCATATTTTTTCTGCTGTAAAATTGGACCTCACATGGGGTCTTTTGGGACTGACTCAGATTTGCTGCCAACCATAATTAGCAAAGAATTCCAACTGAATTGAGATGAAGTTTTGAGCTATTATACATTGGCAACATTTTCTTTCCAGAAGGTTCTTGTCCAAATCCCACTAAAAAGATGACCCTCACTTGTATTGTGTAGTATTTTAAAGAAAGTAACATTCCACTTCTACAGCATATGAGCTCAAACTTATTTCACTTTCCAGTTCATTAGCTCAACAAGTAACAGCTTTTAATAAATATTTATTTATCTAATTCAAATTAAACCCAAGTGTCTAAACTTGTTGGTCATTTCTGCCTTTTTACAAGATGAAGGACTTGTTCAGGCACCAAGAGTGGGACATGAAGAACCGCCAAACTACATTTTGAGGATAATCCAGTGATGTGCAGCAATGACACTTTAGTGTTAATTAGACAGTGGTGAGATTGTTTGATCCAATGCTCTTGCAGCCTAGTAATCAGGTCACGCAGATTGATATGATAATCCCAGGGGCAGAGCATGAAAGAAAAGGCTAACTCTGCATTGGCAGGGTGAGAGCCACGGATGTAAGTCGGAGATATCCTTCTGAAGTTAGAATTCTTTTCTGGCCTTGGAGGGCAAGCTGCGAGAGAAAAGTGGAGGAAGAGATGGAGAGAAAAATCATTTCCCTCATATAGATAATAATCTTGGCTACTGTGGAATTTCACTCAGCTGCGAGAAAAAAGCTGAAACTTGCAATACAAAAAAGAAGAATTCAGTTTACTGTATGTGATGGAGGATTAAGCAGCATGGATCTCACCACATGGGCCACGTTTCATTGGCTAATGCCCATTTCACGTCACAGCGCAGCTACCACGTGCGTGACTGTGTCACAAAAACAAGCTACAGTAGTAAACACATGCTAATGTACATTGTGGACTAGCAGACCGGCAGAAAGTTTTTGCGTCAGGACTTAAAAAAGAATGGTTCTCCACTGTCAGTGGGGTATCTGTACAGGCAATGTCAGGTATCCTGATCGTATTTGTGGATCTAAAATTCACAGATTTCCAAAATCTGAAACGGAATGCCTTGCTTGGATCAAAGTTTGTGCACGACCGCATTTGCAGCTCAACCGTCATAAGATCAATAAGAACAAAGGAGTGTGTGCTGGTGTAAGTATTATTGCTTTGCTTTCTTTGTGTTTAGTGAATGGGGATATTTTGAGTGATTGTTTATCTATTTGAGATTCAGTAGTGTTATCCATTTTGTAGTCTGATGAATGGAACATGTAGATCAATATGCAATGTGTACCGTATCTGACATACATTAAAGATTTTATTTTACCTGAAAAGGCTTTTTACTAACCTGTAATCGTGTTAGCCACGCTAGCACCGAGCACAGTGCGTCAGGCCTAGGCACACTCAAACATTTGCCAACAACAGAAATCACTGATTTCAAAAGTAACCCTCAAAACTATGAATGCCCGACTTATCCAGCCTTGCAATAGGCATCAGTGATCTTGTCCACAGCTATATTTATGCTGAGGGTGTGAGGATCTGCTGTTTTTCTCATCGACCGGTAGCATTTCGCTGTGACTCGCACAGTGTTGGAGGCATCGCGTGGCTCAAACACCTTTATGTCGTCCAAAAAAGATGACATGAACTTGTTGGTTCCCCTGTCCATTGTCGTGGCTGATATTTTGTGAAAATCCGGCAGAAATGCAACACTAATTGACTCAGAAATACTCTGGAGAGAGTCAGTGGAAATGAAAGACGCCATGTTTACATAGAAACTAAGCTCCAGGCTTTGTTTCTGAGACATGCAGCCACGTGGGATTTTCGAGAGCATTTCTAGCATTTCTGGGCGGAGCTTGGTAAGGTCCATTATTTCATCATTACATACTGAATCTCACATGATTGTTTTAATGCAGTGTTTTAAAATATTAGAATTTACTCTACATTTTGGATCGATGTTGGAATTTACAAGCTGTAGCACAGACAGTTTAATGTCATTTCAAGCTTTTTTGTTTCACATTATTCCATCACATCATTTCTGTAAGACAAGCCTTAAAGCAAATAAAAAGATCAGCCAAGCTAAAAGATTTTCTCTGGTTTTAATCTTGACATGCATTCAGATCACACAATAAAAGTATTTTTGACATACAAAGACATTCTGTGTGTTTGCATCAGTAAGGTCAGGTACCAGACAAGTCAGCACAATTTTTCTAATATCTACAACCGCATAAAACTACCACAACGACCTTGTTTTTTTTTTTTGTTTTTTTTTTTTAACCTGAATGAGATAAGTTGCATCAACACTAAATGGATCAAACATGGACTTTATTCTGATGTCTTAGAATTGCTAAAAGAGTACTTTTCAGGCAAATTAAAATTGAAAGAAAAGCTATGAAGCATAAATCAGGGAATATTAAATCCACATTTCACAAATCACCATTTTGGCTTTAGGTGTGATATTAAAGAAAAATTAGTTAACACTGCTGAAGCTATCCCCTATTTCAACGTTTGGTGTGATCTGAGTCCAGATCACACCAAACATCACTGAATGTTTGAAGTGCTTTATTAGCACTCCAAAAGCTTAATATTATTAAGCTTCCTGTAACAATATCTGTGGATACTGATTAAATTATGGACATAATCTGCAAAAGATTTAGTTTAGCTGCATCTTTATATTTAAGTTTTTAAGACGCTAAATGCCATTTCTTTGCCTTGTTTTATCTTATTGGATACCATTTATTTCTATTTTTGGCCTCAGGACCAGAATTTAATAAAATTGTAGGAAAGGTCCAAAGTCAAGTCTTTAGGGACCAAATCAAAGATTGCCTCCAATCTGAGACTTTATACCTTGGGATTAGAAAGAAGGTACTTATACACTACACCCATTGGCAATTATTTGTAAACTTTCCAACATGTTTAGTTCAATTTAAAATTACAACCTTATATATTACATAATGGAAGTTCATCTGTTATTATGATTCTTTATTTATCTGAATAAAATTACTTTAAATGCTTTACTATGAAGATTTATAATATATATACTTTTTTGACCACAATGAATCAGATTGAAAAAAATGCTTGAAATAATTGCTGGTTTGATTGTTTTGACAGTAGAGGCTGTATGCCAGCATAAAATGACAGCTGTTAAGAAAATTGAATCTGAACAGCTATGTAACAAGTATATATGTTAATATCAAACATTTTATTTTTACAGTGTTGTTACAATACATTTCTCAGAATATATTGACATTCCCTGAAATAAGAGCTATTTGTTCTTAAACATTAAACTGGAATCACATACAATCAACATTATACTTCCTGATAAGATGTATCAAACTCTTTAGCTTAGTTGATATGTCAACATAGATGCCAACATACTGGGAGTGCATAGGGCATTCAGTTTTCCGCATGTAATTTCAGAGGCTAATGAGCACTCATTAGGGGGGAGAGACACACAGCTGTGACTAAAACACAATGTCCAACACAATAGTAGAAACAAATGAATAAGAGAGAGACACACAGACAGAGTAGGAGGCATTATCAGAGCATTTTAGACAGCATGGAACCGAACGAAACGGCTTCGCTTCAGAGAAGGCTGCCTTGACCTTTTCAGTATTCATCACCAGATTGCATCTCCAAGCTCCTAAGCCAATCAGCACAGTAGAATTTCCAGGTCAGCGTATCCTCCTTGAAGCAAAAGGTCAGCCCAAAGGAACCGGGGTCCGCCATAACTTGGAAGACAGCGCATGGCGAAGAGGTTTATCTACCTGCCAAATGACACATTACCTCACTGCAGCTTAAGTCCACTTAAGTCAGTGGCAGGACTTCTTTGGCTGACTGCAGGAAAAGGGTCTTTTCATCAAAGAAAAGTGCTGCTTCAGAGGATGTCAATTTGAATTCAGCATGGGATGATAAACATGGTGCACACTACAAAAGAGCACCTTGTTACTTGGATCAGCGTCAGATGACAACATAAAATAGAAATATACTGAATCAGGTTCAAAAGGGAATATGTTCTAGCTTTTTTCTCTTCTGTGGTTGCAAAGTTTCACTATATCATGAAATTGTTGCACCTTGCTGTCCATAATGATTAACAGAATCAGTGCATTAATGTGTTTTATGCAGCCAGTGGAGAATAATTCATTGATATAACCTATTAGAGTACATGCTTAGCTATATTAACATATTTACTGGAAAATTGTAATAACAATGGATCATCTTGACCATTAAGTTTTAAAGTATTTTAGGTTTTAAAACTCACTGTTGGATCAAATAACATCTGATCGGCTCTCAACTCCAGTTTGTATCAATAGAGACATGAAATAAGGGTTCATGAAGGAATTAAAGGTTGAAGAAGTGAAAGCGATGATACTTTGAGAGCAGCCTGCCCACATGGCTCCAGTGATCTCCATCAGTAGAGATCACTGGAGCCAGTTAGAGTATCTTTAACTCTAACTCAGAAAAGGAGATGAAAGTAGTGAAATCAAAGTGCAAAGAGAAGAAAATGCAGGCAAGTAAGCGTTTGGTTTTATCCACCGTTGCCTCGGCTAAGACCAGAATTAGAACAGAAGTGTGAAGCAAATGTCAAATACAATTTCTGGTTTATGCAACATATTTTGCACCGTTTTTTAATCTTGTAAAGAAATTTAAGCGTGGCTGAGTTTAATTTAACAAGACATCACACTGATGCATGTTTTTATACGATATCATTTGTTCTGCAATTTGAACAATTAAAACCACGCTGTTTTTGAAATAAAGTTCTTAGGAGTCATATTTTTTTTCACACAGTCCTTAAGCAACCCTAATTCAACATCAGTCACAAGTTAAAGCTTAAACTGAAGATAAATTAAATCTGGCTGCCATTTCTGCACTTGCCTTTTCCCAGGATTTGCCACGTAATGCATAATGTAAACTCTGTCTGTGATTGTCAAGTAGGCTGTAATCAAAAAACAGAACAACAAAAAAGAGAAAGATAAAGCTTATACTAAGACCACCTAAGGGGCTTGAATGGAAAAATCCTGTCACGAGTCAATTCCTCTCATTGTTGAAACACAGCACAGACGATGAAATGAACAGGCTGTGCCTTAAGAACACAAAGACAAAATGGCAATGACAATTCAATTTAAATGAAACATAATGAAAGCAGGGAATGGAAATATGGTAATGAGGTGTGTCTTGGAAGTTGTGTGGAGTATAACTTATGATTAGAGCAGAAAAGGAGGATATTTGATGAGGATTTAAGTTTTACTTATCACTTGACAGCGTGTTTAATTACCAGGACATTAGTTGAGGATGGAGCAGTAGTCCCAGAAAAAAATTAATTCAAGAAAACGACTCTTTCTTTTTTCCTTTTTATCTCCCAGACGTTTAGAATTGAGTCAACTCTTAAATGAATGGCTTTATCACTGTAATGGCAGTTTTGAAGCTGACTGAGAAACTAAAACTAGCTGACTGATAGAGTTAAATATTTTTTGTCCCTTTCAGTACCTTGCAAAATTGTTCATATCCTCAAAACCATTGTACTTTTTCTCACAATAAAAAAAAACTGAAGTGTATTAATTGGAATTTTATGTCATTCCATAAATGTTAGCTTTCAGACTGTAGGTGAATGAGAGTGTAAATGCAAGTAAACGTTTCTTTAGGCAGAACATTTCACGTACAAACGTAACAAAATGCTTCATAGAGAAATATTTGCATGTCAACATAGAAACTCAACACCCAAAACAGGAGTCAAAACCCTTTAAAAGCATAACAGTTAGTTTTGCAATTATATAAGTAGAACAAAATAATTCAAACCAAACACCAGAAAAATACCTGAAGGTATGAAATCTGATGATATATCAAACCTACAAAATAAAAAGTATTGGTATCAATATCAGTTATATTTGTTATCAATCTGTACCAAACTACATAGTATTACACACCTCTACTTAATAGTACTCTTGTATTAGAAAGACCTGATCAAAATCAAGACCTAAATCCAACTAGACATGTGATAGGAATCAAACATATCTGTTAAGAGACACTCAGCCTTTGGTCCAACCTCATCTATTTTCCAAAAAAGAGCAAAAACATCAGTAATTTTCAAGCGCAAAGATGGCAGAGACATATCCTGAAAGAACTGCAGCTGTAACAGAGAGTTTGTGTTGGTCTGTCGATAAATCCCATGTAGATACACTGAATTTGTGATTGGAGCAAAGTGTGAAAGATTCCAGGGGTGTGAACCTTTTGGGAGGTATTGCAGGACCTAGATATTAAAATATGACTGTACCATGTGGAGTATGGAGGATTATCACTTTCTTTGCATGGGGGTTTTGTGTAAGTACTTTGCTTTTATCATCTTGACTCCTACATTGCCTTGCTACAGAGAAGTGAGTTCTATCATATCGTTGAGGATGATATCTTGCAGTAAAGGTTTTCCAAAGACACTTGATGCATTTCTGCTGTTCGATGGCACTAATGGTCAAGAATGGCTACTAATACTCTACTGCTGGTATTTAATCACACAATCAATCTTACCACTGACAAAGGCTCCTTAGCCACATTTGGTGAGAACATCTCAGCCTGCAATCGCCACCACATTTCCCCTGTCAATGGAAAAGGAGAATTGGTGATGAGGGGAAGGAGGTGAGGTGAGTGGAGAGAAAGCAGACGAGAAGAGTGGAGATGGAGAAAGGCGAGGGGGAGGCAGCGGGGGTGTTTAATCTACTGATTCAATTCCTGCCAATGCCCGTCACTCTGCCTCTCTGTCAGGAGGGCAAATGGAGCATGCAGCCAAAAACACTCAGACCAAATCACATTTTCTCTCAAATTCTCACTCTCTCTTGCTGTCTCTCTTGCATCTCTATATCTATCGCTCACACCATCTCTCACTCTCCACCATTCTTCATATCTCCCTGTTGCACTTGCCTCCGTTTTTGTCCCTCACTTGCTGACTGATTCCTGCATTACTCCACACATGTGCCAAGAAAACAAAACTTTGGACACAAGTGCAAACAACAGTGCTTGGAACTCTTAAGACCTTAAGTTTTTTTCTACGTTTTTGTATAAATGAATGCATAATTATTCCCTGGCTCCTGCTTCAGGTTTAAATATCATTTATTCACTTTCATCTTGTTATTGAATGATGACAGTGTTGTAAACATCCCATCTTAGTAAAAGAACAATTGTTAAAGCGAGTAAAGATCTGTTGATGATTGCTTATTGATGGAAATGTTTGATTTGTGTAGTAATTTACATGATTCGGCGTGTCAAATACAAAACACCATTTTGCATTGATTTTAGTTCTGCATTGTAATTTGCGAGTCTATTCATTAATTCATCAATTCATACCTCTTTACCTGGAACTTTGTGAGCTTAAATAGCTTTACCTCAACAGGCAGCATGTTTAGAAAAATAGTCAAAAGTAGATTTTCACCTGAATGAATTTCACTACTAAAATCCATGGATCCTGAAAGTTTGTTCTTTTTAAATGAATTGTTGCTTTCAAAAAATTCTGCTTCCACACAAGACCAATTCTCAGAAATGTTTTCATTCGCACAAAAGCACAGTGAACAAAACAAGATGCTATTTTTACAACCTCAGAGCTGTTACTAGCTCTAAACACAAACAGTTGTTTAGGTTAGCGGAAAACTCAACAAGAAAACCAGAATGGCCAACAAACAAAGCACGTGTGAAGTCTTTTGTAGAAGGTTTTGGAGCTGCTGCAGAATATAATTTACCATTGTTGTTATGAATTATGTGTATGACAATTTGGAGTTATAGATCGGGTTAGAGGAGGGGCTACTATGTCAATGTTTCACAAAAGAGACATTTTTCAGTCCACATATACACGAGGGTGAAATTTTCTCTCTGAAGCCTGTATTTAAAAAAAGCTATGGATACCTGAAAAATACATCTGTTCCATTGTGGACATGGGGAATTTGGTTCTGCATCCAAGCATCAGCCTGGATTGGATTTGGTGACTCCAGTTCATTAAAACTACAGTAACTAAACTCACACCTGTGACAAACAGAAAAATCAACATTGCTGTTGACTCCCAGCAGTAGCCAACTGGTTCTGGTAGCCACTGGTAAAAACACAAAATGGCTCAAAAACACTCTGCACCAGCTAAGCACACTAAGTTTTTAGATAAATTAAAACCCTCCATAAAATCTGATTTGAAGACTTTTATCTGCTTGAACATTTGATTTTGCTCTAGTCTTACAAAAAATGATTTAAATTTTTCCAATAGTGTTTTCCTACAACACAACAGCATTTTGCATCATTTTTAATTGCCTTATAAGTAACTGAAGTAAATGAAAAACTTTTTCAAAAGTCACTTCCACAGGATTAATTTATAAACCCACAAGCTTTCATTTTGATTACCTCAATCAGTTTTAAGCCTCCCAAACATTTCAAGCCAACCTGAAAAATGAGACATCCAGACCCAAGAGTGGAAACTTATTAAAGTTATCACCTCCTCAATCTATTTATTACATTTATAATATATTGAATGGGTGATGGTGTTTCCAGAGTCGAACACTGTTTTCCAATAACAATGTCAAGGAGGGAAGCAATTTATCAATCAACAATTAAACATAATTGCAACCGGGAAGCACAATTCAGAAAAGATAAAAAAAAAAAAAAAAGTTTATGAATGTTGTGGCTGTACCAAAAACACATGCAGCATGATCACTAGAAACATAAAACCTTACAAGTTCAGAGCTGGTTGAAGCATTAGCAGAATGTTGATGTATAAAACATTTAATATCTGAGGGAATAGGAATATGGTTTACACAGTTTACACTTTTTCCTCTTGAGGTGACTGATTGAAGACGGTTATTATGTCCTGGAAATAGTAGCATTTTCATAGCTGCTATTTAAACCTGCTATTGCTGAAGCTATGTTTCCTTTCATTGCGTTTTACTGTTGGGTGGCACCTTGAATAATGCCATTTCTATATGTGAAAAAAATAGATACAAAGTTAGATGACAAACAGGACACACCCTTTGTCCAATTTCAGTTAACTTATTTGTGAACCCACCAAATTAGTTCATCAGTGATCCACAAATATAACAGCAAACACTGAGACTGTAATTAGTAATGTGTTTCAGAGTAACATCTTTTTTCTTCATACTGCTAGAGATGAAGCAGCTTTATTCATCCTCCTACCAGCTTACCGAGTTGACACATTAGTAGACATGCCTTATGTTCTGTCTTTTTCTCTGTCCTCCTTTCATCTGCGCAGAGCCTACGGCTGAGAAAGCCGATGTGCTGGTATAAGCTTTGTCACCCCAACACGGGGCCCCTGGCTGGCCAGCCAGCTCTTTCTTCAGTCCTCTCATTTACACCCAGCATAATTAAGAGCTTCGACCTTAAAAAAGCGGATGGCTCTTGTAGAAACTACTCCCAGAGGATTTCACACTGGAGCTGCCAAAAGCAGCTGAGGGAGTGAAGTCAGATACAACCATGGAAACTTTCAGTAAGTGACTTTCTTGTCTGGAGGAATTACAGAGAGATCCAAACTGCAAGTAAATTAAGGCTGCATTTTTTGAAAGTATACTCATTTTTCAGAGCTCATCTCTTCTTTGTGAAAACGACCATTTGTGCATGCACGCTTCACTTACACATACTCTGAGTGGACATTGCATCATTAAGCTTGATCATAAGATTTATTAGTGGGAATTTGGGGATGAAATTTAGACAATATGCATGGGCAATTTGACAACAAATCTGAATTGATATGCCACAGGTTTTATAAATCAGGATTGCCGAGTTTCTATTTGTCTTCACTTAAAAGGAGAGTTTAGAAAAATGGAGAGCAACAAACGTAGGCATGCACCTGGCAATAAAGAAACATGCCTTGTGATATTTCAACACTTTGTCACATTACAATCACACATTTTATTGGGCTCTTATATGATTGAGCTCCTTAAATTTGTATGTTCTATGAAGTTCCGCTTCGCTGCCACATCTGCTGGGTTGTCTGTCGATCTTGTGTGTTTTTGTGCAGAGGGCATTGCTTCATCTTCTCCTGCAGAACATCAAAAGCTCAGAAGGAGGCAGTATAAAGGACTGGTTGAAGATCACCAGGTTGCTTTCTCCACACTTTTCTAATAATAAAGGTCCTTGTTGCTGGATTTCATCCCTTATTGTCTCCTTCATACTAGATTCTGAGTGTTCCAAGAGCTCATGTTGGAGCACTTCTTCCACTTCTTCCTGCAAGGCTCCCATGTTTCATACCAACCTTTTTTTTTTCTTTGCCAGAGATCCTACAAGTCTTTTTGCTGTTCCTTTGGTCAGGATATGACAGTCGACTCCTTGGGTAATCCTTGCCAGGAAGCTTCCCGCCTTCCTGAAAATCACTCATGTGCCTGACTGCCCTCTGCTCCTCCCCACAGATAAGACTGGAAACATGCCAAGCACGCAGCACCACCTCATCTCATCTCCTAATCACAGACTGTCAGATATATAGCTATGTCTTCTTTATGTAACCCCAAACAACACAGTCACTGGATTTTGTCAACTTCATCTTGGGGTGACATTTTCCAAAAGTCGCCCAGTTAACCAATCATCTCCTCTTCCAGGCCTTCTGGGTTCTTCTTGCAAATAACATAGTGTGATTATTCTTGTGGTTACACTGAACTTTTGAAAAACTGCTTTTCACGTCCTTGGTTTCATCTGTCCCAGACTAATTTTAAACAGGACAGATGCACCTAAGTAAAAGCCAGTGTAGTCTGC
Source organism: Poecilia formosa (assembly GCF_000485575.1). NCBI lineage: Eukaryota > Metazoa > Chordata > Actinopteri > Cyprinodontiformes > Poeciliidae > Poecilia > Poecilia formosa. The sequence goes on along the minus strand of NW_006799957.1, from coordinate 801,572 downwards.
CGAAGTCAACAAATTAATAATTAGTAATTAGAGTCATGTGTGAAATTTGTATCCCATTATATATACAACCGGTCTGTGAAGGTCTCAAATATTTGTTAAAAACATTGGTGAACAAACAACATGAAGACCAAGAGACAAACCAGTCAGCTCTGAGACAAAGCTGAAGGTTAATGATACATGTTTAAACTTAGAGACGTGGCAGTTCAACAAAACCAACAAGCTTGTAAGGTCAGCATTGAAAACAAATAACCAAGGAGGAACTGCAGAGATCCTCATCTGAGGCAAAACATATGTTTACAGCATGTTAGCTATTAGTGGCAAACTCCATTAATCTAGAGGTGATACTGTATATTTTCAGTACATCACTGGGAATGTAAAGAACTTGGGAAACCTTTGAGAGAAGGTGATTTGAGCTGAGATGGAAATTGTATTGGAAGATGGGGTGGATAGACTGAAAAGTGGGACAATTCTTAAGAGGAGGGCTGATCTAAAGGCTACAAATGAAAAAAATCTGTAAGTCTCCTTATACAGAAGTAATTCTGAGAAGTAATTTCTATGATGAGCTCAGCAGACACACAGTTCCACAAGGTGTATCCTAATTGCTGCTGCCGCTAGTCTGAAGGAGCTGAGGCTAGAGTTGTGAGAAAGGAGTGCTGGGTGAGGCAAAACATATCTGAAGATTGTAGCTGCAAGAAAGAGGTTTTTGGGAGCAGGTACTCGAATTCCTGCCACCGGATACCTAAAAATTTCTCAAACATGCATAAAATAATCAAAAGTACACTTCAGGTATGTTTTTGATGAGGAAATAACATTAGAGCATGACATAAAGCTCAAAAATGTATATTTTACACAATACTCCCCTTTAATTTACATATCAATGGGGGATATGCATAGAAATGCAAATGGTCATGTATACCAGAAAATTGTTCTAAAATCTGAACATTTTGAATTACATATCAACAAGCTGTGACCTTTATTATGCATGTTATCAGCAGAAGAGCAAACAATAAATGTAAAACATATTAACTACTAGGGACACCATGTGATGTCCAGAATAGAAAGCATAGAGTCAGGCAAAGAAATAAAGAAGTGACCCTTATGTCCCACAGGAGCACTTACATCCCGTCTTTCTTCACCTCCTCCCCCCCAAATCCCACCTGAATACACTATCACTGCTGAGTTGGCAACCTGGAGGATCGGATGTAAAAATCCCTGAGAGGCGAAGGGATGCTAGCACCTTTGTGTTCCTGTCACCTGGATCAGAAACAGTATTACCTTAAACACACCCAAAATATCTACGGGATTCCTCAAAGACAGGGAGGAGATGGAGGAGATGTGGAGAGTTTGACAGATTTTGATTGTTCAGTCTGGTTTGTAGAAACACATGTAAGAAACTGAACAATAAATTACAACTGGAAGTTCTCACAATTTGAAAAGAGGATTGGTTAGGGACTCTGTCTGTGTCACAACATGAGGTGATAAGTGACGTTAAATGAATATTCTTTACCAAATCACTTCATAAAAACAACTAAAAACGTTTCAGATTTACTTACTCTGCTCACAGAACAGGTTACCTGGGAAGCAGATGAAAACCACATTTTTTTCAAGAATTGGTTTAAAAACAAAGACAAGTACATTCACTTACTCATTCATTAGAAGTATGACATTATTTTTTTTTTTATTTCTTTTATATTTGGTAAGTTTGAATTTATGACATCTACAGAAAAGTCTTGTTCTATGCTACCCAGGATTTTTGTCTACTACAAAGATTATAAGCTATACTTGAGCATTAAGTTAATCTGCAAAACACCACTATAAATGTGTTCTTACTTAGTAGCAAATAAGCCAACTTTTCTTTACGTTTGCAGAAAAACCTGACAGATTTCTAAATGCTGCATGAGCTGATGCTGAAGACTAAACACATTTCCCTAGATGCTTCCATAGAATAAAAAAAGTATAATGCTTCTACGATCTGCCAGGAGGAATCTCATTTGGCTAAACTAAAACAATATTTAGCTACAAAAACACCTGCAATGGTTCAGGATTATTTTGTACAGTAATAGAAGAACATACTGACTAAAAACAATTAAAAAAGGAAGACACACATGATGTGATTCAGTCTTTTAAGATACTTTCTGCCTGTCTTGGGACCCAGCTGTGCTGTTAGGTCATTATCTTCTTAAGCTGGCCTGAGCATCCCCGAGTCCAGCAGTTGTTAGTTTACCATCAGGACTAGAGGGGGATGTCAGAGGCCAGTGGAACTGTTGAGCTGGAAGTCCCCCGCTTCACGGCTTGTTGCTCCCACCTCTGTGACCAACAGAGCAGGGCACATGGCTTCGAGCAAGGGCACCGAGAGCCCGGCGTGTGTGTGTGCGCGCTTGTGGTGCGTTTCTGTGTGGGGTTAACAACGGCGCTGTTGCACTAGTTAAGCAGCACACACACGTAGTGCATCTGTCCTCTCTAATTAATCTCTTTGTAGCATAATTAACTAAATACCCCAAAGGTGGATTACATCACGACAGTACCTAAACATAAAAGCTTTTCATGCTCTCCAAAAACAAAATCCGTGTTATATCTTTTACCTCTTTAGCTATGCTAATGAAAACCCAAATAAGCACACAGACATTTTCAAATGCGTTCATCAAAAAGTAAGGTGCATCAGCCCAGATGTGTAATTCATGACACACACCTGTTTACTCGACAGCTCCCCCTCCCTCTCTCTCTCTTTGCTTTGTATTCTGCCATCTTCCTTTGCCATGCTATAATTATTCATTACAACGGCCTTCAATCCGCTCTGACAGAGCTTCATTATGATGAAGTGGGCTTTGTTTGAGTTTGCACAGCTGAAAAGTCTGAATAGAGGGAAAAAAAAATGTTTGCTGTGTTTTTGCAGTTTTTTCTGCTGTTGTTTAGACATGCCAGGATACTGTCACTAAATTAGTTCACACTAATTAAAAAGTTACTTTAGTGCCATGGGTGTTCTACAGTGTCTTTTTTTAATAAATAAGAGGAAAGTTTTAGCTAAACAAATCTATGGTATCATATCGTGTCGTAAAACACAAATTACTTTTTAGCAGAACAAATTGCTGTAGTTCTCCTGGGGTTCTCCAACATTTTAATTTAAAGGTTCGTTGACACAGATTTCCCCTCCCCCGTGACTCCTTAGCTCAGCCCCTTCAGACTAGCGGCAGCAGGAATTAGCACCTTAACACCTGGTGGAGCTGAAAGTCTGCTGAGGTCATCCTATAAATTACTCAGTCCAACTCTCCTAAGAACAGTAGTAAATGGCATCATGGAGGAGCTTTGTCATGATGACGTGCTGAAGGCAGAGTGTCAGAAAGAGCAGCAATTTCTTAAAGAGACAGAGGCCCAATTTCAAAGTGTCTTATAGTGAAACCATTTTGTTGCTTGTTTTTTTTACGTTACGTGTGATATATACAGTATTTTTTATGACAAATGGAGATAATATAGCTACTTAATTGTGCTACAAAATGGCACTATGTGCCAGGGAAATGCCTTTAAAGTCCTTTTAAAGATCATCCTTCCATACTTACTTATCAATCCATTTGCTCTTATTATTTTTGGTATTTCCCAAAATGCAATTACAGAAGTGGTGACAAATGCTTTACCTCTAGAACAAGCCAAAAAGTACAAAGAAAAATATAATTCAAATTTGTTCTTTGCTTCTTTGTCTGTCAGCAGGAGACACCACTGCTTCAAACTTTGAATTTAGCAGACTTTCTTGTCTTTCCATGGGTCATAGTTACATAAAGATTTGATCATTGCATTTTTACTAATTATTAAATTGTGCTTGAGAAATCATATTCTTACTGATTCATGATCATAAATTGTTTTTTTTTGTGAAGAAGTTTCAGAATTATACAGAACTGTGGATGAAATTTTTGATTTTGACAGGAGAAAGCCATGCTTCATCAGCTGACTGCACTGTAAGATGATACACATTCATGTCAACAAAACAATTAGTTCTTCATCAAAACGCAATACAGCAACAGTTATATTTAAATGCACAACCAGCTACATTTTCACACAGTTGGAAAAAGCTTCCACAGCATTCACATTCTCAACAAGGATGTTCAGTGCAGGGTTCGTTCAGCAGCACCACGATTCCCTGGAAAGCGAATGTGTGCAGTAATGAGTGGAAAGGGCAGAGTTCGGGACATGTAGGCGGTTGATCTGTATTCTCAACAAGCCGCCAGGTCTCTGGACCCCTCTCCTGGGTCACATAGATCAGACACAGCCTGCTGCTGCAGTTGCTGCATTGAAAACCAAGGCTCTGGCACCTTCACTGGGGGAGCAGCAACAAGGAGTGTGGATATAATGTTCTGACGGCCTAATCTAAAAGTTTTTTTTTTTTTTAGAAGACTGATTTTTCATCAGTGCCTTGAATTTCTCATCAGGGTAGTTTGCTTGGGTAGAAATAGCAGGGGATGGTAAAGAAGGCTAAAATCATGCCAGCTGCGTAAGCATAATGTTACCCTAAATGGGTCAAATGAGACAGAGGTGATTACTGGCTGGTACTGAAGTGAGTGTGGGTGTTTTGTTCCTGAACCCACTGTGGGGCAACCTAAGAGTGCATTCATGCTAGCTGCTGTTTCTACATCAGTCTCGAGGAGTCTAATTACTTAACCTAACAGAACCCTTGAGATTTTCTTATAGCACCTCACATAATGCAACATACTCAGATGAACGCATTTTATGTTTCAGATTTACATCAGAAAAATATGATGAGCTTTATGGATTTCTTTTATGTCTCCTGTTGGTGTAATTTGTAGTGAGTCAGTCTGAAAACCTGCTTCTTTGTTAGCATTCTTTTTATACACTCCTTTGATTGTATGCTTTATACATTTTTTGTTGTGTCATAACCATAAATGAATTTCCTCTGAATATTAGATAAAAGAGCAACATAAAGTATCACATAATTGGTAAATGAAAGGAAATGATGCATGGTTTTCAATTTAGTTTTACAAAGAACTTCATAGTGTGGCTTGCTTCTGTAGGTTGCTGTCATGAATTAAAATTGTGTCCATTGTTCGTTGCGTTTTATATTTCACAATAGTTCAAGCTCTGTCACTTTCAATAGAGAGCTTCAGCTATTTTCAAAAGTCTTGCTATTAATTTTCATTTGGATTGAGGCTTTGACTAGACTGTTCTAACGTGAATGTATTACGATCTAAATCATCCTATTGTAGTATGGCAACAGAGGCAAAGAGGCAGAATTTTTTTCTGCATTCTTCGAGACAGGTTTGTCTTAGAGGTCTACGCTCATCGTTGTTATGAAAAAGATAACAAAAAATCAAACAAAGTCAGGGACCTTAAGAGTTAGCATCTAAAAAAGAGAGAGTGAGAGAGAAAACATCATCAAATTCTACTGATCTGATAACTTCATACTTCAGGGTTAAGTGGTGTTTATTTGCTAAAGTAATCACACTGTTTTTGATCAGAGCCAACGACTCTTTCAAATCTTAAACACTTGTCCAGTCATTAAAAACTTCACATTTAACATACTTGTTTGATGTTCATCTGTGAAATAATGATCTCCTGGTCCTGGCAGAGGACAGAGAAAAATGCAGTGTAGTTACTGAAGAGCAGAGTCTGACCCTTGGCATGCCCTGCATAAATCCCTGCAGCTATATTTAAGCATTATAACACTCTTAAAGGTCTTCTGTCAACTGATGTTTACCATGATTTAGCTGCTGGTATGTTAAGTTTCGCTGTATTTATTCAGTTTTCAGTTTGCTTCCTCTGCTCCTCACACAAACACCTTAGTTGTGAACACTCCCCAGTTCCCTCATTATTATACGTTTAGAACTGTTTCATCATGCATTTTACTCAGATGTTTGATTTTAATTTGGTGCAACACTTTCTTTGCTTCAGTCATCCTTCTCATCTCGTGGCTCAAAGCAGCCTTCTGAGCTCTCTCTTGATATAGTGCATCACAGCACTTCCCAGTTTTCTCACCTTACCCACAGCACACTGTGAAAGCCTGCACATCACACCAGGGTGTGATGATGGCCTACTCAGTCGCGCAAGGGCATTTCAGATATGACTGGTTTAGCATGCATAAAGTGGGCACCACCAACAGTGTACCCAAGAGAAATAAAAATCACAATACATCCATCACTAGATTTCACCCTGAAAGGTGAAATGATGCTGTACAAAACAGAGAAAGGTTCACACAGTGTCAAGTCAAAGCTTCTATGTGTACGAACTGACAAAATTCTCAAATGGCTTTAATACATTGGCATATCTAAATTGCCAAAAAAATAGCAAAATATGTTCCCTGCTCCCTCAACCTCCCTTACCATTGAGGCAAATTGAATCCCAGACACAATTTTACAGAAAAATAAATCACTTTAAAAGTTTTAAGTAAAAATAAAATCCTATTCAGAACGACAGACACAAAATTGCTGTGCATGCACAGATGCCAGAATCCACTAACCACGGAGCTAAAACAGAGATAAAATAATTACCTACTGGCATCTTTAAGCCAGTAAGACCGATGCAAGGAAGTAATTCCAAGACCATAAGCAAGGTGAACACAACATGACCATTGCTTTCACCTACTAAGTGCTGGGAGAGACTTGAGAACACCTCGTCTACAGTATGTCAATGTGTATCATTATCTTCAAAGGCTACACATTTCTAGCTTTCAAGAGAACAGCATGCAAATCTGCCTCTATTTCTCAGTTGATTGAACACCCACAACGTTTCAGTCTCCAGCAGTGTGGTGCGAAGGTGAGGAGATGACATCATCACAGATGGAAACCTACACAGAAATCTGCATAGAAAGAACACCAGCTTGCAACCAATGCCTCAGTGTTGAGCCCTGCAGCCTGAGTCTTTACAGTCAAACAAACAGGAACAAAGCAAATGTAAATACATTACTGCAAATCCTTTGTGAAACTTTGAGCAAGTTAAAACCAAGTCAAACTACTTTTTTGAGTCTGAATATTATATATATATGTTTTTATATTTTGATCATTTTGACACATGATAACTGAAACTACAGTAAACGTGGATGTAATGACATTTTACCATTGGATGATGAGTGTAAAAATAAAGGCTAGATATGTTTTTTCTTATTTTACTAAGATTTTAGGAAACACAAGGAATGCTTTTTTTTGTACAGTTTTCTTTTTTTATTCTTTCAGTTGTTTAACTTGAATAATGTCTATCGTTCTAATAATAAAATATTCCTCAGGCAACAAGGGAGCACTAACACATCTGTGTTGACACTGATATATTTTCAAAAAGTTATTCTCAATTCACAAAGAATAACATCTGACAGAGTTATTCATCTTAATACAAAATTCCCAAATTATTCCCTACTCAATCCATATTAAATCTTTTTAATATCTTTTCATGTTATAAGTTTAAACGTCTACAATGAATTCTGGTTTATAATTCCAGTCTTACTTTAATCAGACCCTTTGAAACAGACGAACCTTTTTGGCCTCTGGAACCAATATAATGTCATCAGCATGTTTTTACTGTTTCATCAGCACTATTTAGACCACACACAAACCACACATATCTATAGTCAAACATAATACAACAGTACAACTCACCTTGAAGTCAGGTTAGAGGAGAACTGCTACCCGACCTTTCACCAGTCACCGTATAGCTGCAATGTGTTGGAAAACACAAAGGACAAATATCAAAGGCTCGGGTCCCAACCTGTCAGCAGTAGCTGCAGTGCATTGGTTTCTGTATCTTTAAATGCAAACGGCGCAGTGACGGGGAACGGAACATCAGGGCACACAGGCTACTCCAAAGACATTTCTCACAAGTAATTGTGAGGAGTTCAAAGTGTTTCTGTGTCTATTTGTGAGCGTCTTTGACTTTGCTTTGCAACTATTGACAAACTTTAGCTGAAGCATCACCTTTGGCAACTATATCTTGTACTGATATTTAATTCAACACATCCCAACTTGTTGATTGTTTGTATGAACAAAATGAATAGTTGCCAGAATTAGAGGCAGGTTTGTGAATATTTAAAGGGAGCTTCAGCTCCCTTATATTAGATCAGTGCTGTAGTGTTTCCTTGCCTTTATGTTCAGTTACCACCTCCAAGTTTTAGCAGTAAAACACAGTCTCTACTTTTCATGCATCTGAAAGTGAGCAATGTCAAACCAGTGCAGTAGAGCCAAGTGTTTTCTGGGACTTCAATCAAAAGACGGAAAACATTTCTTCAGTGGAATAGTTTCTGATTGACTTTGCACAGCAGAATAGGGAAAGTGGAGTGACATAACAGCCAGCGTGTAGAAGAGACAGGTATGAAAATCCTTTTTAAGTTCAGTCAGCTCCAGCTTTTTGCTGCTTTTTCAAAGTCTCAGTTTAGAATTTTCATTCTTGGATGAGAGATTCATCAGTGACTTTTATTACTACTGCAAAATACTGATTTTACCAGCTTTGGAATTTAACTGCTTTGCAAAAGCATGTAGCTGAATAAATCTGTCAAACTATGATCCCTACAGAAGCTGATAACAAAAATACATACCTATATTTTTTTATGGTATTTTTTAAAGATCATATTTTGGAATAATAAATGTAGTTTTATTTTGTTACGTGAAGAAGCTGAACTCCTAATAAACATGTTATCTCAACCAACTGAGCTTTGTTTTTACAAAGATAATATCGAGAAAATAAGCAGTTCTTGTGTTGCATCCATCTATTTTCTAACACCCTTTTCCCTTAGTGGGGTTGGGAGGGTTGCTGGTGCCTCTCCAGCTAACGTTCTGGGCAAGAGGCAGAACCTGGACAGGTCACCAGTCTGTCGCAGGGCAACACGGAGACAAACAGGACAAACAACCATGCACACACACACTCACACCTAGGGAGAATTTGGAGAGACTAAGTAACCTGACAGTCATGTTTTTGGACTGTGGAGGAAGCCGGAGTACCTGGATAGAACCCATGCAAGCACAGGGAGAACATGCTAACTCTATGCAGAAAGACCCCAGGCTGGGAATCAAACCCAGGATCTTCTTGCTGCAAGGCAACAGCTCTACCAACTGCACCACTGTGCAGCCCTGAGCCAATCTAATCAGTTATCATTGCTGTCATAACATCATTTGGATTATTTATTTACATATTCATTTGCTTAGGTCATGCATCTATCCCTGGTCATAACCATAATTTAGTTGTGGGAAAACCCCAGGCCAAACAACAGAACAGTAACAACAACCAGTGGCAGAAGAATGACTGCTGAGATGGAGACCAGGATCGAAGGCATTGATCTGGACCCTACTATCTCATCCCTGTTTTTACCCTCTGTCAAACAGGTGCCAAGGGGAGATGGATTGTGTCTGCCGAAACAGTGGATTAATGGCAGTCTGAGAGCAGGATGGGAGGGAGAGGGGGTTCTGGCTCTACCTTAGACCCAGCCACGTGGTTTTCTCCTCTGGGCGAAATGGAGGCAGCAGACGTGTTATTGACAAGACTCCAGGAGAGGGACGGGGTGCCAAAGCCTCTGGGAGGCGCAGATTGGGAAATGAAAAGCCCCTCATCCGTGTACATACATGCTTACAAACACACACATATAAACATACATCTGCTATCATTCCAACATACTTGTAGCAGCCATTATGATGGATGTTCACCTCTCTGTCACCTTTGTTGAGACCTCCTGCTATGTGAATTGAGTAGCCAGGGAAATAAATATGTATGTATGCACTGATGATGAACAGGCACTCAACATGGAGCATGTGAACTGCCAATTGCTCTGAGTTAATGACAGACACATAGCAGTTTTTTCAATTCCCATTGACGTCCCGTGCGCTAAATTAATTGTCTGGTTTTCAATTACAGTTGATATTTTACAAACATGTAGATGTGTTGTGTAAACACAGATTACATCACTCTAATTGAGAAGTGGAAAAAAAAAAGTCTGAATCATTTCTAATATCACATCAACGCTAATAGCAACACAAATGGCAGGAGCTCGTTCATCTCTGCCAACAATAACTCAATTAACTGTAACAGGAACACGATAAACATTAAAGCGGTCGCACTTGATTGGTATTCCAAGTAAACTTTGAAGGTCACAGTCCAAGAGCTTCTCTGCTTGTGTGGAAAAGTGTTATGGATTCGCTTTCTGGCTGCCGGGTCCAGAGTGTTGTAAGGAGGGACAGCAGAAAGGCTCAGTATGCTAACAGCATCCATCTCTCACTCTCAGCATACCTCGCCCGTGAAACATCTTTGACAATTTCTCAATGCTGCACAGGGGCTGAGGGTGGTTGCTTTAAAAAAAAAAAGATGCTTAGCAAGACAACAAGGTCTCCCCCCATCTTAGATTAATGAGTACTCAAATGCAGAGAGACAGCAAAGGAATTAACAATCTCATCTTCCTCTTTCTCTACCTTCTTCCTCCCCCAACTTTTTTTTTCTTTTCCCAAGACTCTGTTGTCTAATTAAAGAAACTGCATTGTGAAATGTGTTTCTTTTTTATCACCACTTAGTCCTTCATCACGGAGAAAACAGGAAATCGACAGCCAATGCCCTCTTTACTGGTTCAGTTATGGAAAGGAAATCTTTTCCAATGTGTGCTTTGGAAAAAAAAAATTGCAAGGTTTGTAACACATAGGAAAATTAAGGAAATATGAAAGCCACCTCTGTTCACAAAGCATTATGACAATGCATTGCACATTGTTAAGCGGATGGCTGCAGTGATTCCTGGTTAATTGCACGTGACAGTTTGTGATTCACAGATACAGAAATAGGATGGTAGCAGATTTCACAAGTACACGAGGTGCGAGGATCACAGAGTCTGTGACTTTAACCTCGGGCTATTTTAACTCCAGCGTTTACTGTAAGCAGAGAACACATTTCGCTCTGGCAATCGTGATGTAATCATTAGTGTCAAGAAATCTCATTTAAAAGTGGCTAAAATCTTAACAGCAAAGCTCCAAAATTCAATTTCCAGCCATACTATCAAAATATTTTTTCATGCAACCCAAACAATTCAGCTAAACCAAAACAAATAAAAAGAAACATCTTCGCTAATATCCTGACAGTGAATGTTTCTTTTCTTTTTTTTTTTTTTTTTTTTGTCAATGCCTCATGACCAAGCATTTCAGAGTGTAAAACTAAACCAACATGAAGCAGTCAACTCCACAGCAGCTAACTTATTCTGGACACATTTCAATATTTGCAGCAACTCACGACAATTGTAAGCTAAACAAATTACAGAATATTGTCAATTAGATTTGCCTGGAACAAAACAAAACAAGTTATCCAGCCAGTTAGGATTAGAAAATCTATGAATCGGTTAGCTGAAACTACAAATAATTTGGATTGCTGCTTTGTTGCCCACTTTTAAATCCCTTTATGAAATAGTCTATTTTCGATTGAAAGCCTTTGCATCGACACGTCTCAACCTGAAAAGACTATTTTCTTTTGCAGCTTAAAAGGACAATCTGGATTTCTTTTTATGAATTTTATGTCAACCAAAAATCTTTTCATGCAACTAGTACAAAATAATACATGGTGTTGTGGCGGCTTTTGCATAGTTATCCAAAGAGTTTCCACAGTGCAGCATTCTCACAGGGAAGTCAAAAATCCCACTTAGTTCAATTCAAAAATAAATTATTAATCTCTAAAATTAATGTTATGCCTCATTCAGTTTTTTTTTTTCAAAGAGTTGTAGACGGTGATGGGTATTAGCATGAAAGACCTACTGTAGCAGTCAGTATCACAGAAATCTGAAGAAGTCTCTTACTGAAAACTCTTTGTTGTTGCCTAGCAGTCTCAGGTCCTCAGGGTTGTTCATAATGTTCATTTTATGAAGAATCTTTCTATGCTCAATCATCTCCAGAGTTTCCAGAACATCCCAGAGCCAGCTTTCTTTTTAGTTTGTTGGACTTTTTTAAGTCACTCTGATGCTGTGACTCCAGTAGATGATGGCATGCACTTTTTTGTTTAAAGGAAGCGGCAGATAGTTTTCCTCTTTTTCATCCTCTTTCTTATAATTACCACCATCTTTCAGCAGATTATATTTTTATCTAATCTGCATAACACAAACAGTTCTGGTCTTTAAGAATGCTATTAGAAGCTTTTTGCCCTGGATATAATTTACACATATATGCACAGAAATGCACATTCTTCCCCTAAATTCATGCATAATGTTCCATTTAAAGTAGGAGAATTGCTTTTTGCAGAGTTATTGTAGGAGCAGATTTGCCTTTCTGTCTCGTTTCTGAATTGAAAGGACATGCAAACTCAATGGGAGTTTACAAAGCAGGACAAATTAACATTTTTGTAATACTTTTGCTCCCAGTTTTTGGCAATAGTTCTGTTGTGGATTCTCAAAGCAGATGGAGCAGAATGCATGCACATACATAATCATATGAATGGGAGATGGAGTGCAAAAAAGGTTGCAGCTTTAAAGTCCACTATGTGACCATCCTGTGTGTAAGTCACAGATAGAAACAACAGAGATGTGTTTAACTTCTATGATTGAAGAATATCCTTCGACTGAATTTTGGTTTGGTAAACATAAAACATAAGTAAAATTAGTCGTCTTACTTTTCATTTCTGTTGAGTTGAAAGATATGAAGACATTTTGTGACATTTACTTAGGAGAAACAGTTTTTTTTATAGAGAGTATCATCTCTGTCAGCTGAACTACAATGTAAAATATTAGAATTTTTTTAAAAGACTGCTGGACCTTTTTCATTTTCTTTAATTTTCTTTAAAGATGTTACAAAGAATATCCAGTGTTTTATTTAAAAAAAAATACATTTCCCATGTTGTGCTACTGTATATTACAGTTTCAAATTATTTGAAAGTTAGTAAAAGATTTAACTTGTTCACTTTTTGAAGAAGGCTTAAAATAATACTAATATAGTCTTCATATGCAGGTTTCATGCTCTCTACAAGTGAGAAATTCTAACCCTGGGATCTTCACTACTTATCTCAGTAATCCAAACATGTTGTATTGATTCAGTCAGCAGGTCCATCATTCACAGATTTATTGGTTGCCTAATTTATTTAACTTTTCGCCAAAGTTACACATGGTTTTATTCAGCTTTTCTAACTTAATTAGACCAATTTAATCTGGATTTTCAGTGAAGATCTTTTTTTTCCTGGTTGCTCAAAATGTTTTGGTTAATTGGCTATTAGACGACAAAGACGCTTCAGTTTGTTGCTGCACAATCTACTGCACAAGATATTCATCTTGTGCCCATGTTAGTCAACCTTTTTTCCAAGCAAATACTTAACCTCAGCTCCTCAACAAGCCCCACCTGTAAAGTGATTACCGGGAGCTTGTGCCGGTGACGGGAAAAAGCTGCAGCAAAGTGAGGATGGATGTGTGGGTGGAACTGGGATTGGGACTTAAACGAATTGCAGACGAGGCAGAGGAACGGGCAGAGGGGTCGTCTGGTGCCTGATGGATCATTTTCTGTGAACAGGTGAGTGGACTTGGAGTACTTTTTCCACTGTCTACAATTGCCCCATTTATCTGTGTCACAGAGAAATACAGATGTGAGTGAATGAAAGGAGTTCCTTCTGAAGAGAGATTTACATAAAAGGTTCAACCAAGTGATGATGACTTCAATGAAGATTTGCATAAAAAGTCCAAATAACTTTTTTTGTAAACAGTTTATCTTTGATTGTTAACCCCCATTTGTCACTTTGATGACAGTGCAACTCTACAAGATGCATTCTGGTTGCTCTCTAGTAGAGACAAAGAGAAAAACAACACATGTTGTTCTCCATCCATGGAGAGATAAAAAAAGATCTGATGCTCTAGAGCAATACATTAAAGATGAGAAAAATTGCTTTGTACCTCTACCCCTACTAAGTGTTATTGTTTACTTGGATTAGACTTACATTTTCGGGTTATTTAGACTGTTAAAAGAAAAAAAAAATGGGGGTTAATTTTTCAAAGTTATAACTTTGAAAATATAAATATTTGTATGTTGTTATTCATCCACCAATAAATGTCACAGTTTCAAACTAAATACTTAATTAGTATTTAGTTAATACTAATTAACTAAATAATACTTTATAAGCTGTGCAGCTTATAAAGTAAGCACAGGTTGGCTTACTTTATAAGCCGACCTGTGCAGAAAATACTTCAATTAATTTTTAATGGCCTTATAAAATAACAATACAGACTTGGATTATAAAATATCTTACTTACAAGTCATTTTTTAACACATGTTAAAGGTTTTCTACAGAAGCCAACATGTCTAAGAAGGTGACAGGAAAGGTTAACAAACTTCAACAAAGGAAAATATGTGGGTGCTCATCCTAAAAGAGGCCAATGCACAAAGTAATGACCTTCCTCTGATTCTCCTCTCTGTCTTTCCAGCTCAGAAATCTCCTCCCCCTGATCCCTGGCACACATCAGCTGAGTTGTCCCTCGCAAGCCTCCTGTCACACAAAATAAATTGCCTTGGCTGTGAATGGGTCAAAACAACACAGAGATGTCATTATTCCACTGCAATTGATCATATCTTGGGAAATACAAGTCAATAGTTTCTATAATTGCAATGTCTCTAGCCCCTCAGAGGTTCTTCCATAAGAGCTCCTTCACATCTTTTTATTTTCTCACTGATCAAATCTATTTGCGATGCTCAGAAATGAACCTTAATATTGATATGTGCAAGAGAATTGATTTTATATATTTCACAATTAAAGGATTATTATATTTATATAAATATAGTTAAGATATTTCCTGTAGTAGGCTGCTTCAGACAGCGCCACATGTACTGCGGTTATGCAGAGATATGTGTGTATAAATATATTATTGAACAGACAATAAAAAAGACTGCAATGTGTGGATCTTCACACAGATTAAGTTCACCGTCCAAACAAACCATTTCTCTTCAGCTTATGCTGTCCTCCCAGAAGTTGGTAAGTCGGTCTTCAAATGAAATTTTCTGGGACTGTCTTGAATTTCACAGAAATATGCAGTGATTTAAACTGGCTTCTTTCTATTGTGTCTATTTACACATAAAACTTTGAATATGTGAACTGTGAAAGTTGAACATGGATAAACTCCAAAGACCAGCTTCAGGTCACTCTTCATATGTTGGAAGACGTTTGTTTGGGAGAATGCATTCACATGTTTTTTTTGTTTTTGTTTTGTTTTTTTAAAGGGAACCAATGCAATTAATGTTTATCTTAGGTCAGAAAATGGTGTTTGTAGTAGTCACTCACACTCAATGCTAATTAACTTACTGTACAGTTTTTTTTTCTTTTCCATATGCAATATGAGCGATCTCATTCTGTAATTTACCTAAAGCCAAATAAAACCTTACTTTATAAGGATGATGCATCTTAAGTGGCTGAGAGTGTCAGCGAAGGCTGCTGGTGACAAAAGAAGAAAATCCATTCAACCTTAAAACATCCCTGAAGGCTGGTTATTGGTAGCAAATGTACCCTGCTGTGAAAAGCCAGTTAAGCCCTTTGTTAGGCCCAGAATTACTTGGACAGAACATGCAAAAATCTGCTGGGCAAGTATCCCACTTCTTTGTTATCAAACTACACCTGTTTTTCATGTGTAGCTCCATTTTTAATTTTTCATTTTATTTTCTGCTTTTCTGGAAATACATAGTTAACCAGGGGAAAAAGAGATGGATTTTTACCAGCATGCACAGATACCCCCATATATACAAAAAAAGACATTTTAAAAAGTGACAGAGGTTTATGCATGTTCTTATTACTTCTGCATTATTACCTCCCAGTATCCTAAATAAATATAGCAAGTAATTATTCACACCTGCAAACAGACACAAAGACATATTCACATATAACACTGTGCCAGTATCATCATTCCCTAATGTAACCATCTGCTCCACTCTGTGCCTCTTTTATGCATAAAATGCTAAGCAACTCTTGGCAAGAAGCCCTCACTCACCATCTCACTTGCATCACACTAAATTAATGAGTTACCTAAAAGAGCACATGAATAGAGCTTTTGTGGGTCTAATGGGAAATTAAAAGCAGCTAATAAGTAAGAATCTGCCAAACTAATGCAGAGTGGGGCTGAAGTTTTTTTTTTTTTTTTTTTCTGTTACATGCTAGAAACTTGACAAAAAACTGCCAGCGTAGAGAAAAACAAGCATGGAGAGTTTCACGATGATCTCATCGGTACATGGCCTAGTAAATAATGAAAAATACAAAAAATGTCTGAAATAATGAAATAATGTTCTATTATTGGAACTGTTTATCTGTAATGGATCTGTAGGCTCTAAATAGATCATTTAAAATTTATACAGAAAAATTTTTAAATATTATAAGTCTGGTTAATTCACAGTATTGCTGAGTACAGTATGCACACAAATCTCTGGGCACAGATCATTCTAACTCTCACACCGTTGAATCTTTCTGTATTTCTTTTAATTGAAACTTTTGGGTAAAAACCCAATGTGTAAAATGAGATACATTTTCTAAAGTGTTTGGCTTCACCCTGTCAGTCTGCTGAGGTTTTAAGGACACATTTCTTCACTTGTGGCCTTCGGCTCCTCTGCATTTTGGGGTTTGGCATCGCTCGTCATCCTCTTGACAAGTTCCCCAGAGGTCTTCCATGAGGTTTATGTCAGGTCAGTTAGTTAACAATTCAAACTCACAAAACCCCTGATCTTTAAGATACATATTAGTATTTTTAGTGGTGTGGACAGATGCCAAGTTCTGTTGGAAAATTAAATCAGTATCTCAATAAAACTTGTGAGACAAAATATTTCTGCAGTAAAAACGGTGTGTAATGAACTTACGAAAGCTTTATATATCACTTATAACAGAAATAAGTCATATTTTCAGAAACATTTAATTTTATTGAAATGCACCTAGTACCAGGACTCATTGGGTTTAGATGTAGATCTTAGATATTATTTTCCACATAATAAATCACCACATGATCCAGAACTTTACCCATCTGTCCAACAGATGACACCAACTCTAAATATCATATTACGCATGTTGACACTGTACATGAGTATAATGACATTAATTCATTACTTAATTTATTCAGTTATTAAAACATTACCATGGCAAAAGCTATGACAAAATGTAAACTTCTAGCTGGTGACCCTTACCGCAAGACACCTTTGAAGCTGTTAGCTTGATTGTTTTTTTTTCTTTTTTGTAGAGATGACAGTTAGATAAGTAACCAGAGAAAGTAAATACCATGTCAGGTTTATTGAAGCTCAGGCCTGTCAATGTAAAAGTTCAACCTTTGTGGAGAGGATGCACAGTCCACAAGGTAGCTCCTAGGTGCTGTTCAGGAAAACATTCAATGTGGCATCCAGAGATCTGTGACAAGCATGTGATTCTGTGTCATGTGTATTCTTAAAATCTAACGAAAATTGGTTTGAAGGAGAGGACATATTGAAATGTGATGGGATTAACACCCTTTGAATCCCTCTTTAGCACCTCCTTCAACTTCACCCCTTCTATCAGCCAACTGTTTAATCTGAAACTCAAGCCTCGGGTTACAAAAGTCACTCTACATCTTGTCAGGACAATATTTTCACTGCCTTTTTTCCCCAGCGGCGATGACCTTCTCATGTCTCTCTGATCTGTGCAGCAAAGACACCCAGCCCATGTTGACAGGACTGCAAAAGGCAGCCAGGCATATCTTAATCTATCCCCGCTCTCCCCAGCTTTGGCCTAGGATGTCCAAGGTGATTCTGAGGTTTGCTTTGCACATAAGAAGAGTTTTTTTTTTTTTCAGCCAGATAGACGATAGACTTATCAATCCTTCTAGCAAAGGCATTGAAGCTTCAGACACCTGACAGTGCCAGAGCTGTTCTTTTGTTTTATGTTATGTAACTGAAACTGCCAATTTTCTATGACCTTTCTCCATGATATTTTCAGGCTGTGTTTATAAAATGTGTGCACACACTGATCGACTTTGCATTTCATGAAATTGCTTTCATCAAGAATAAAAGTGCCAGCATGCTAATTCTGAATTACAATCTTGAGTGTAGAAAACAAGTAATATCCACTGAAATGGTTTCATGAGAGAACATTATGCTTCCTGTTTTCATCTGAAGTTTTTTTCATTTATGTTGGCCGTCCTTGTTGAATCTAATGAATGAAAACCTGCAGAATGAAAACGGCCTGTGTCTCTGGATGTGATAAGCCATGTGGCAAATGTGTTTCCCACATGCCTTCATCACCTTCCACCTCTGTGGAACTATAACTGTTGTGTTTCAGCTAACTTCATATAATTCCTTTCCTGTTGAGCTACAGCAGCACTGTGGAGTGGTGTTTGTACTTGAAAATGACAGCTGAAGGTGTGCGAACAGCGTGCCTTGCTTCTGGTGGGCCAGCCTTTGCATCTCTCTGGATCCCTCCACAGATGGAGAGGCTTGCCCCAGGTAGGAGGAGACCAAACCAAGGATATGAGACAGGGATGACCAGCCTCCCATCGGAAAACAACACAGGAACTGAGGGATTGTGGGATCTGTGATACAATAGATAATTAGTCAGGAACATCTGTTGTAGGAAGTTCTGCTGTACCTCTTGGGTTGTGGATCTTATAGCACAATTTGGCTTTGAGTGGTGAGCCTGCAGGATGAGTTGTTTGTTCTCTTTTTTTTAATTACCTGATGAACAACTTGTATTTATCATTGAGATCCTCCTTTGTTTTGACATGTGGAGAAAAAAAACTGACTAAACAGTAAAGAGGTACTATTATGCATTTTACAGGCACATATTGCCATTTTATAGCAACCTTCAGTTGTTATGAAAATGTTGTATAGATCAATCATAACTTAAAAGAAATTTGATTTCGCAATTTGATGCCTTGAATCTGTCTCTACTCTTTCTGACACGTTGACTTCAATACCTCATTACAACAATGTTTCTCATTAAGACATTTACAGTCATTCTTGGGAACATTGGATTGATAAGTAGTTTGCATGTTAAGCTCAGCAGACTTACATTTCCACCAGGTGTTTGCTACTTGTTGCTGCCGCTAGTCTGGAGGAGCTGAGAGCAGAAGGCGTGGGGGAAGAGGGCTCTGTAAGAGCAACTGCGTAGGCACCCACTGGAGAATCAAGGATTTCTCAAACAACCATGAAATAATCAAAGCAACACCCCAGTCATTTTTTTGATGAAGGAATAATATTATAACATGATGTAAAGCCCAAATGAGTTCATTTTACAAAATACTTTCCTTCTCCTTAAAATATTTTAATATTCTCTGTTTCACTTTTCCTGCAGTTTGATAACAAAGCTAATGGTTTTGTCCTCATGTTTTACTTTTGGATTGATATCAATACATCTGCGTATATGAAAATAAAAAGTACTATAAGAAGTTTGACCTTATTTTCCTCTGCTATTGAACACAATTGTATTTACCCTTTATTTTGTGTAGACATTTGGTTATAAATCAATGTAAAGAGAGTCAATAAGCAGCTCAAACCAGAGCTACAGTTGTTACTTCAGCAAACTGTCAAGATCAAAATGGGTAGCTCATTAAGAGCTTGCACGAAATTGTGAAATAATGTTCAGTTTTACTTGTCTTTGTGTGATTTTATTATAACCGATTCCAACACACAATTTTTCTCCATTTAGATCCATGGTTGTCAGGCTAAAATATTTTCAAAATTTGAGTCAGCTTGTTATAGCTTAGTAAATTACTGCACAAATTGATGTGCAAAGCTTTACCTGTGGTGTCACCAGACTGTTCCCTCTGTCCTTTGTACCTGTATCTGTGCCAGTTGGCGCATGATGAGCATCTTTGCAGTGCAATATGTTTGATTCAGTGCTCTGCATCCACCAATTTGTCTAATTGTGGCAGCTAAATGTGTTCTCGAGCACAGAATGTCAATTTAAACTAAATCAGTCTGCTGTATGGTGCAGGTGTAAGCTGAAGAATTTCAGGGTGTTTTTACACCCTGCAGAAACTTAAGTTACAAAAGCGTTTTTTTGTAATTGCAGTTAACTATCTAATAAGTTTCTCCATTTATTTTGATCATATTGTTTTTAACTAAATGGTTCCACAACTAATGATTCTATTTTTGGCCCCTTTAAATATTAAAGTCGTTGTACAAATTATTTTGAAATACGGTTAAGAGACATTTTTTATCACTGTTAGTTTCATTTCATGCAATTAAAACCACTACTTATACCATGGAATAGGTAATAAACAAAGAAATTGTCAGAGGAAGGCAAAGAGTTGGTAAAACAGGAGCTCCTGCTTTTGGTGATTTAAGCTGTTTGGAAATGTTCATAAAATCTACAATACACAACTCTAAATTTGCAGATGCATTTGTCACTGTTTTTCCTGTCAAATAAAATGTGGATTATTGTACAAATGTCCATTGTACAATACCCATCATGCACAAGGAGCAATGATGACAAGTGATGTAGAATTAGGAGATCTATTTTGATAAACCTTTGAGAAAAAAATAGCATTCGATTGATGGGCCATTTAACCTTTAAACTGGTAAATAAATAAAGATGCTATCATTGTATCATCATCATTAACTTTTCTGAAATGTTGTTCTGGAAAAATGCGCTTCCACTTACAATTTCCCTTAGCTATTTATAATGGTCAAAAAATAAAGTAAGCAAATAAATGCAGAGTTATGTATTGAAAATGTTTCCAAGGAGAAAAAAAAAATGCAGTAGGGAATCCATCAGAATTTCATTTCGCGTGTCTGCCTCTCCCTGTCTGCCCATCCAGATAGACATCAGTTCATTGCAAACCTCGCTCCTATTAACACATTCACCGGCTGCCAGGAGAGGAAGTTAAAATTTTCACCTTTCCATCAACTCTCCTTGCCTGTTGACACCTACTCAAACTCCCACCTCTTCTCCCCCCCTGTTCCTTTGCTTCGTCTGCTCCACAAGTTCCACAAAAGATCATTTCCTTTTCAAATTACAGCAGACCCTTTCACTGACCCAGGGCCATTCAGATAATGCAGTGTGGGAACTGAGAGTGTCTCTGATGAGAGAGAAGAGCAAATGCACTGGGCAGCACTAATGTCTTGTCAACATTATACTTAGAGACTTTATCTATTGGAGCTTTATTGCACAGGGTGGTGAAGTCAGGTTCTTCAGCAACACTATGGTAAAAAGGATTGGCTGATGCTTTCTTCACAGAGAAGAAGCTGTTGGTGTATGTCAATGTACAGTATGTGATGCTGTAAAGAAATCTTCTGATAGGAAGCCCTGACAGAACGTATGAATGATTTGCCGAAGCAGCTTGCTGACTATGTTGTGATTCATAAGCTAATCGCCTCTTAGTCCAGTCAGGCATGACAAACACAGAGAGGAGGACGTGTCAGGTACATGTAGCAAGGCTTTCGTATTAGAATTCAAGGCATCTACGTCTTGCCTTGAGCAGGATAATCCCATTATGCCTCAGGTCACAGCAGTACACACACAAAGATGCAAAGCTCACCTCAAAATAAACTGCCTGTAAGTAGAAAGAAATACAAACATGCATCAAAAAAGGCATCACACTGCAACCAAAACTGAATTAAAATCCCCAATTTAGGAAAGAGAAGTAACTCGGATATTGGAAAAAAGAACCCCCATATTAGGTTAGATCAAACAGCAAAGTTTTTCCCAGACAGACTTTTACAGTTCATCCAGCTGTTTGCAAGATCGAGCAGTTTTTCATTACATTCTGTCAGCTTTCATTATAAAATGAGAAAATATAATTTTGCGCGGTGTATCTGACAGTTTTTCAGACTAATTCATCCTGTCAAGAAGATGCCCGGGCAGACCCAACAGATGGTGTTTGTGTAAGTGAGCATTTTGTTTTTCGGTGTACATATTTTGCAAAGTGCAAGAACCTTCAGAGTTCAGTTCTAAATGTGCTCTGTGTTTGTTGTGCCTTTTTAATCATTTATTTACTTTAGGAGAGGGAAACTGCGACTTTAATTGGTTTATATAAGCATAAAACAGATTGTAATTGTTAATTGTTCAAATCATATAAGCAAGCTACTTCAATATTTCATTATGTACACAAGCTTGAACCTGTAAGATGAGCTCGAGCTAATATTTTGGTCTATTATTGGTCTTCCAATAAAATTGGATTGGTGAGTCATTGTCAGCCTCTTCCACAGGGATGTGTACCCATCCCTGACCACAGCTAGAAAATACCATTTTACTAATATTATTTTCTGCTTGAGATAGTCGACCAGAGGATTCTTTCCAGGAAAGAGTTACGGGAGGATTTTAATCAACAGCTTTGGAGGCATCGGTCTGTAAAAATTGCAGTGAAACCAGCTATAAACTAATAACCCACATTCTATAAAACACTTTAAAGAATTCTATTAGCAGAAGGTACTCTGGACAAGTTTAATATGCAGGATAATTTAAATGCAATTTTATATTTAATAAAAAAAATAAATTGATGTTTTGAAATAAAGTGAAAACTGTTGTATTTTTGGACAGTATTAAGGCAAAATTAACGAGGCAATATTAATTTATCCACATAAAAAGTATGAATTTATGTATTGGCAGATACAATTCCAGAATTAACTAGTTAAAATCCACCATGTAATTGGAAAATGCAATTAGAGCTGTCTTGCACTAACAATGTACCTGCTTGTATTACCATTATAGTAATTTTCAGTAACTCTTTTTACAGAAGACGGACATAAATTGAAGGTTTGAATAACTTTGCACACAAAGACAGGAATTTAAGCAGGAATACAAACCACAAAAAGAAAATATACATTTAGGAGTCTTTTCAGATATATTTTTTTACAACTCATTTGCACAGTACAGCCTGTCATTTCTTTCTGTGTTGTTTGTACAGTTTCTTATTACAATGCAAACATCATAGATTTAAAGTCAATGTCACATCAAACTGAAACTTTAAGATGTGGATGAGGTATAATTTAAGGTGTTTTCCAAAGCTCTGAAAGAATCATGTTGATTTGAGCAGGAACCTTGTATGCATACCAGACAAGAGAATAGCAGGTCGCTTCCACTCTGTGATTTGTGACCTCTGTCCAATTCATCAGCGGTTGAGGATGAAAAGCACATGTTAAAAGAAGCAAAAGCCTCAAATCCACTCTGATTTTCAAGCACGTTGTATGCAAAACCCATTCATCTTTTTTTGAAGGTCTTTTATGGCAGAGCAACAGAACCCAGAGGAGCTCCTGAATGAAAAGATCTTTCATTATTAATAGAATATTAGCCCACATTAAGGTGGATGACTGAAGAATTGTGTTTCAACACTGCAGGGGCTGTAAAGTGCACAGAGGTTAATTCTCTGATCCAAGGGTAGATTTGGATCATTGTTTGTAGATAGACGAGGTTTTTTTCCAGGGGACAGGAATCATGTCTTCCCTTGCTGCTCCTCAGAGCTCTGTGGTAGATTGCCTGGTCTGATTAATCTTAATGAATTATGCAAATAGCCTTTATCTCAAATGATTTAGCAATGTTTCTGTATTGTTTTATTAATGCACTTTTGAATTACTCTGCATAATCACGTAGCCTTTCCTCAGCCTGTTTGTAATTCATCGCCAGCTCTTTATTATATCCATGGTGGTCTCTGGTGAATTGCAAGCAGGAATGAGAAATTAGTCATTACTGTAATTTAATGATTTCTAACCAAACAAGACGCAACCTGGATCACTAACCATAGCAACCCTCCTCATTTCTCTCCGTCAACATCAGTCCCAGGGGTCGGATCTTTGGGAGCAACCCTTCTACGTTTTTGCTTAATTAATTATGTTCAGTATAAGAAACATTCTTAGTGAATGCACTGTTTCAATTACAGAAGGAATTGACTTACAAAATATAAAATTGGCCATAAAGTGGTAGTTTGTTGGAAGTTTAGACACAATTATAATGAAATGAAGCATTGTTTCTCCGTCACTTGTCTTTTTTGCTATCAGAATACATTTCACAGGTTGTCCTTTACACAAAGATGGTTTAGTGACCTTTATCTATCAGTAAAAAAAGACAGCTACAGGAAAAATTTACATTTCAAAACTGTATTTTATTATCATATCAACAAAAGGGCCTGCCCCTTTTATAGTGTGACTTCCTGTCCCAACGGTGATTGTAACATGCAGCTGAAATATAAATAAATTCCCAACCGTTTTCTTCTCTCCACCCGGCTCGGCTTCCACAGAGAAGGGAATGAAGCTTCATGTTGATATCGGTAATGATAGTAACCACATTATATGCGTAAAAATGGACAGACATTTTATTTGCCCTTGGATCCCACTGATTCAGCTGGCTGGCAAGGCCACCAGGACTTAATAATCCTTCTCCATTCATCCATTATCTGCCACCGTCCTATCACACGGCACAGCCTACCTCCATCGGAGGGTTTATTTCATTTAATGCCACACTGCAGTAATGCATTATGGGACATTATTCAGAGCAATGAAAGGAGCTAGAAACTGCAATAGTTTGGTCAGTTTATTGGTAGCATTAATATTTATCTATTTTATTTTTAACTCTGCATGATTTTTTTAACTGAAACATTTAGTTTGGGGAGAAATTTGAGCAACAAAAAAAAACTGTTTTCAAATGGTCATTTTATGTATTAGGGTTGGAGGCTATCCAAACCAAACTGGCCCATGTGAAAAGTGTAATTAAATCCCGAGTTGACTGTGATTAACCACCTGTTTTGGAAAGCTGAGTTCAATTTCACCAGGCACACCCAGGCCTCAGGCCTGCAACAAATCAATCAAACCAAAGAAATTCAAGAAACGATTAGAAATAAGGCATTAAGATTTAACACTTTTCTTACAACCCCCTTTATTTTATTAGTAAAGAAAGCACTACTATTATTCAGTATTGTGTATTTTTCACTTTGTTGTTATTTATGGTGTTTGTCACATAGATTTTGCCCCATAACTTTAAACAAGTCAAAAACCCTTCAGTGTAAATGAACTGAAATGGTAACACTTTATTTGAAGGGGGTGAATAAGACTGACATGACACTGTCATGAACATGAATAAGCCTTCATGAATATTTATGACTGTTGTCATAAAGCGTCATTCAGTTAATTATGACACTTTTAATACAAAGTTGACATTATTCAAAATGTCTTTGTTATGCCAACTTGACATTAACCAATAAATCATTATTGATATAAATTTGTTATAAAAGTATTACTGATTGCACTTTAAAAATTCGGTTCCTTTATGTTAATAAAGGTAAAGTTTAAACAGTAATGATTTCTTGGTTAATGTCAAGTTGTCATAACAAAGACATTTTGAATAATGTCAACTTTGTATTAAAAGTGTCATAATTTATTGAATGACGCTTTATGACAACAGTCATAAATATTCATGAAGGCTTATTCATTTTCATGACAGGTGTTCATGACAGTGTCATGACAGTCTTATTCACCCCCCTTCAAATAAAGTGTTACCGCTGAAATCATTAAACCGTTCAAGACTCACTTTCAGTTTTTGTAACCACTGAATAGTAGATGTTGCACCAAAGGTGACACAATCAGTTAGTAAGACGATTACTTTTGCACATAGGCTAGGCTGGGGTAGCGTTTGTCCATTAATAATAAACTCATAATTTGATTTAGTTATCTTTGGGTCATATATAAAATGTGTTAGATGATCTGACACATTTAAGTGTGACAAAAAAAAAAAACAAGAAAATTGTAACGGGCGGAGAATTTTTTCACAATACTCCATGCATCTGTAAAGTAGACATATTTTTCAAACTGGAGGGGAACATTTTCCTTTCTGTATTTTTTTTTTTTGTCCATGGCCTATTTTTGCATTTGCTGATTTTCACATTTCCGTTCCACCATGAGATCAAACCTGATTAGCTCTGAGTGAGCCTCCCCCTCGTTTTATTTCCTATAACATTTGCTCAACATGCTGAGCTCCAGCAATTCACCAATACAACACAGACTGCAGTTATTCTAAAGAGAAATGTTCATTGAGTCAGATTTATTGAGATAATATTGACATTTGAAATGAATAGCAGTCACCAGGCGTTGAAAGTAACAGATATCATTAAATCATTGTTGCAGAACTCAGCTACTTTGACCTTTCATTTATTTTTATTTCCAGATGTGTTTATTATGCGTGTCTTTCAAAAGTGGTCTTTAAAATTTAAAAAGAAGAAAGGCCAGGCTTTTTCAAACCAACAGAAAATAAGAAGAGATATCTCCTCTATAAGGCTAAAAGGAATCAAAAATTCTTATGACCTCACAAAAGCCTCCACAGAGAAATGCATCAAGAGTCCCAATGCTCCTTCTGGCAAGAACATGACACAAAATTTCACATCACATGTTTTAGGGTGGGTTTTTCATGGTCTAATCCAGTCTTCATGTCAATAAATATCATCATGGTTGAGTTTTCAGGTCCATTGGATTAGAAGTATAATACAAAGAGAGATTTGGTGGGCAGCAGAGTTGAAAGAAAGCTACTGTTGATGCTAGACAAAAAGTCAAGAATCTGTTTGGCATTGCAGTCTCATATGAATTTTCTAATACTTTTCATCTTTATGTTCACTGGAATGTCCCAGACTAATGTCTGTGTTGGTCCCTGGTTTCGCCAGTCTATAAATCCCATGGTATCCAAAACGTCCTACTTGTGTTGGTCAAAGAAACATCTTGGTTCCAAATATCTATCCAGGAAAAATATGACTATCGAGTAACCTGGGAACAAAGAGAAAGAAAAGCAATATCAGAGTAAGATATATGGCTGCAGTAGGTACAGAAAAGTAACTTCTTTTCACAGCAGTTTTTCAAACCTGTTGAAAGCCAAATACTGAGGTAAA
This sequence comes from Poecilia formosa, assembly GCF_000485575.1. Taxonomy (NCBI): domain Eukaryota; kingdom Metazoa; phylum Chordata; class Actinopteri; order Cyprinodontiformes; family Poeciliidae; genus Poecilia; species Poecilia formosa. Next base: position 774,859 of record NW_006799957.1, on the reverse strand, counting down.
ATCTTCAGGTTAAGGATTTATCAACATGAAATGAATTATGAGTCCAGGTCTTAAACGTCTTGATGGCGGTTTTTCTGTCTTCCGCATGACTTCCATGTCCACAGAATCATTTGATTGCCTGTTAAAAATGCATTAACTCTTTTGAAACGTGTCTTTGCCCTTTCTTATTGAAAAGTATCTAAGACATCATACCCTGAGTTTTTAACTTTTAAGTTATAAATTATCATATTATTTTATACAAGATCAAAAGAATATTTTCACTGTTGTGTACTATGTGATTTGGTGTCTGACATTTTTAATATGGAACAAATTATTCATCTATGCTACATATTTGTAAATTTATAATTGGCCTCTCTTTGAACTTTTTGCAGCTTTTCAGTGAAAGTAGCTGTTTGCATAGTTTTAATGGAGCGTAGAGCTGCTTCAGGACATGTAATGGAATCACACTTAGTCCCAGAAGCAACATGTACTCATGGCTTCAGTGAGATGGCCTATTGATCGGAAAAATATCCCATAGAATCACAATTCCCAAAGCAAAGTACTTCCTTTGTGAAGCAGAAGAACAACTCTTTCGTCAATGTTCAACCTAAACTGCAATAAAATATGAAATGGGCTAAATTATCAATGACATTTCAAAACAGAGAACTGATGGTTGCTAGCCTTCCACTTCAACATACTTCACTCAGTTTAAAGTTCAGGAGAAGTAAGACTGGGAAAATATGTCTTTGTAGTCAGATAGTAGAAATAAATGATCAATTTAAATGATGTGCAAATTTTAGATGAAAAGTTGATAGAATGTCTTAGAGTCTGAAATATTTATATGGTGAGTTTTTAATTTGGGCAACAAGGAATGTCTCTATACTTTTGTATGTAAACTATTGTTCAACCTCTTTAGTTTTTTATGGGAAGGAGTCTATTACACTGTCTGTACACATTGACCATATAATTTGATAATCTACTTGCTCTAACGTTTTTCTTATCTTTCAGCTTTACAAAACAACCCATGCAAAAAGATTGCACATTACCTAAACATTGTTGCTAACACATTTTAAATTAAATGCATTTTTTAACCCCCCTGTTATGTTGCGGGTCAAATTGACCTGTTCTGAAGTTATTTATTTTATTATTTTTAATAGTTGGACATATTTTTTTCTGCTTGAAACTTTTTCTACTTGTCATAGGTACACTCTACATATAAATTGAAGATGGTTCATTTTACACATTTACAACCCCCGTGCATCCACATATTACATAGATACTGTTCGGGTCAATTTTGCATTCAAAATGTAATATTTTTTTTTTTTTTTTTTTTACAAAAGATCAATTTCAAGGAGAATTATTGTGTTTTTGTGTGTAGGTTTTTTGAGTGGACATCAAAAATGTAAATTGCATTCTAAATGAGTAAATTCTTGTCATTGATCCTTTATTTGTGAGAAGAAAAAAACATCATTGAACAAATATTGACTGAAATGGTTAGTATTAGAGTTAATAATCAGATATAAAAATGTTTGGGGATTTTTTTTTTTTTGGTTTCTGACATTATTGCATGATTAAACACTCCACGAGTCAAATTGACCCAGGAACATTATTGCTGTACCTCAGAAACAAACATAACAGGAGGGTTAAATTTGGCTTGAGAAGTCCACTTAACATGAGAAGTGCTCTCCGAGACAGACTCTACTTCTTTTATATAAAATTATACTTGATCTCGGTTGGCAGAATTGCCCAAACTAATGAAAATCTTCTTCTGGCTAAATTACCTGTTAGACAATTTTCTCCAAGCTTTATGCTTTTACAGAAAGAAAAACGTAATAAAGTAATGGCTATGGTTTTACTGTAAAAAGTGATTTCCTAGCCAAACCTTTGTTCTGAATGAATAGATTACAGAAGGTTACTAAAATGAAACAACTTTTTTTTTATTTTTTTTTATTTGTTTAGTAACCAATGTTTGCTCTCCCATTAGCCTTCACTGTGCCGGCAACCTTTAACATATATGTGTACATTTAAAAAAAAAAACGATGCTCTGGTGCATGTAGACACATAGTATTAAACTACTATATTCACCTTATTTAAATTGTATGGGTTTGCTATTAAAGCAGGCTCTTGTTCTGACGCTGTGCAGCCATCAGCAACAGTCTCTGTCAAAGTGTGACAAGTTCAAGGTATGCATATTTCCAGCTGGTATGTTTATAATTCAAACATCTGTGGTGCTGCACATTAATGGCAGACAGAAGTCTGCTGAAATAGAAACTGCATCATGGTCAATGACTTATAGAAATGAGGAATATTATTATTCATGACATGTATATGGCATACAGCAGTGTTTGTGTATGTTTTCATGAATATTAATCTAACATATGCAATTATAAAACATTTTGTAGATCTTCAACTTTAAGCAAGATTCTTAGAGTAAGCGGTGACAGCTTAGCTGTTTTTTTGACTTTGTGATTTGCCCTTTGTGAGCAGAAGCTTTAAAGTATAAACACAAACACACACCAGCAGGTAGAAAAGGTGTTCCTGTGAGAGTGTTTGCACATTATGGTTGTTCATTAAGCGGTTGCTGGGATGTCACCAGTTGAATCAGCATGCCATTGCCACAAGCAATCAGTAGTCTGAGTAATGCAAATCCAAATTTCTACACAAGAATGATTTTTATGCTATTTACAGGTGCAGCTGATGACACTGTGCTTGCTGTTTGGGGAGCCACAATTTAATTTTCACTTCCATGCGACAATCCTCAGGCATCATGGTGTGAGAGAGGATATGGAAATGATTTGATCTCACTGCGGTTGCAGAAGCAGGCAGCAGAAATGGTGTATAAAAGGCAGAAACCTTGATTGTGGAAATTCTTTTACCTCAGTTTGCTTTAATCTTGATATGAACATATTTTTTTATCTTAAATGTTGCCATTAAAAAAAACATAAAGATAGGATACAACTTGTATTTTCAAGGCTTTAGGGGGATAAATAATATGGAATGAGGTATAAATCAAAAGGTGTAAAACACAAGAATGTAAGGTCGTATAAAAAAAATGAGAAAGGAGTTAGTGTGATTGGATTTTATGGGTGTCTTTGTTGCTGCTGAGTAAACACCAGAGGAGTCAAACAGAAGGCACATTTTTATTCAGAATAAAACACATTAAGAAAAGAAGTTATGCAACCAAGTGAGGTACCCACATGGAGTGGCTTGGTGAGCATAAGTTGGTTAACATTTTAGGTGATTTGAAAAAGAATTGGTACATCTGGAGGTACCAACATTACAAATAGAATGTATACCATCAGATCCAGGGAATGCTTCATCGATGCTTTAAATCAGGGGTCTCCAACTTTAGTCCTCAGGAGCCACTGTCTTAGGTGAATCCATGTTCAGCACAACAAGATCAGCTGAATAGTTTGTCACCTCTTCAGAACTTTCAATGGTGATTCACCCATTTTATTCAGGGGTTATGGAGGAGGCATGCACCTAAAATATGCATGTTAGGAAATTTATTATCATCCAAGACAGACCAGACTCAGAGATGATCATGTTGTTGTCCACCAATAACTATAGATTACTCTGCCACATATTGATGATCTCCAATACACAGTTCAGGGTGACAGATATATTATTTCTCTTACCTCACCATTGATTCCAATGTCTGGCAACAGATATGCCAGTTCTTTGCAAAATGAATTAGTTATAGATTTATATCAATCACTGGTCGGTCAGTGTATCAAATTATATTCCAAGTAATTCTGCTTGGTTGACTTTTTTCTTGTTAGTGAGTGCATTTTACAAAAATAAACAATCAAAAAATTACAAAACGCTCTGGTCTTAAAGCTGGAGTAGGGAGTTTTGATAAAACCGTGGACTTGACCTGAAAATTTCAACAATACCTCAGAGGTCCCTCTCCCTTCGTTTGCTGTGTGGGGAAAGGGTGTGAGCAGCGTGTGCACAAGCATGTTTGACATTGGTAAAACCTTCCAGCTGTCTCTGATTGGCTGTTTCTGACAATGACCACTGTATTTATGCAAAGGTCTCATAACATTGTGACAGTTTTAAAAAAAATATTTAAAAAATATCCTTTTGTAAAAGTTACCTACAACAGCTTTAAGAAATATATAAGATGTAAAAAAAATCTAAGATGAAACCAACATATATTGTTGTACATATATGCACTGGAATAAATATGTCTTCCACTGTCTTGATACAATAAAACTTGTCAGATTTTATTTTTTATCTAGACTATTTTTCTCTAGCTCTATACAGTATATTCAGGCTCTGTTTGGTAATACAATCTTTTTTTTCAGTTAAAAGCTGCACTGGCAGACTTTTCATACACTTTTTTTTTAGCAGGTATAAAACATATTTTCATTGTGTCTTGGAAAAAATAAGTCTCTTAGACATCTATTCATCACTAACACTAACACTAACACATTCTCTGCAAGCTTCATAACACCTGTCATGTGGGAAGGATGTGTGGCTCTTTTGCCCTGTGTCCTCTGATTGATAGAAAGCAAAAAGCGGGAGCGACTGGGGTTATAATTCTTGACATCACCAGCAGCAGGACTATAAAACTAGCTGCTCTTAGAACATGTACAGAAAGAAGGAACAAACAGAGTTTATCGAGCAGGGCCTAGAGGGTGTTAAGATGTCGGATTTACTGATGTGACTTCATGAGGTGAAACAACACAACCATTTTTTATCAACAATGCCACTAATGGAACATCTGGAGGGATTGATTTGCATCTCGGGATAAAGAAGGCATTGAAAGTGAGAAGTTAATTGATATCCAAAACATCAGTTTTGTGGAACACAAGAAGATTCTGTTCAGCTATAAAAAAAACCCAAAACTAAATAAAGTCTATCGTTAAATAAGCAAATGAAAGCAGAATTTCAAAAGATTCTTCTGAGAACCAAGAAATCTTTTTTTTACTTGTTTTTGTTCAACAGAATCTTTGAAGACACTGTGAGCTTTGGTGTCATTCCACTAAAAACTTAAGGTTAGAAAACCTAAAATACATCACAGACCAGTATTTGCTTTTCTTGGTTGTGCTTTGGCATGCATTCAGCAGTTATTTGTTATGGTCTAAATGACAACAGGGGTGATTAAAGAACTTAAGCCACAGCTTTGTAATCTTTGTAATCACCCAAAAAAAATTACTAAGGGTTTTGACAGATCTAGAATTGATTTCTAATGACAGATAGCTTTATTTATACTTGCTCTGCATATTAATTAACTTTACAAAACATCTTCCTTTTAACGTAATGTTGAAAGAACTGCTTAACTGAAGCTAAATGAAATTTCAAAGGGAAGGTTTGTTCTCTGTTCTCAAAACGTCCGTGTCTCTGTGGCAAATATGAGGTGTTGACATACACCTAATCAACTTACTAAATTTAATTTCTAGAGCTACACAATCACCTGAATCCCACTTTTGGCGAAACATGAATGTGTGCAATATTACAAGGCCGGAAACATGACTGTGGATTTATCACAAATGTGCTTTTTTGCAACAGCTACTCCCAGTGCTACATGTAACATTATTATCTCAGTTGCATGCAGACAAGATAACTAAATACATTTAACACAGTCTCTGCAGAATTCAGCTATGGATTTCTGTATGCCATAATTTTTGCTTTCAAATTTTCAAACATCTGACAATCAGTTAATTTGACGTTTTGTCAATATGCTGTTTTGTTAATCATCTTAAAAAGGATAAAGCAGAGATATTCCTAAAGGAGCTTGTATATTCCATTTAAGTCAAGTCCAATATTAGGTTCCTTTCTTTACTAAGTGTAAATGGTGAAAAAAACATATTGATCTTTCTATTATTTATTTATTTATTTTGCTCTAAACTATGTGTTGAATTTTCATTGGTTGGAATTTGTATCTGTGTAAAAGACTCCATGGAAACAGACACAGCACCAGCATCACACTGGAGACTGTGAGCCCCGTTTTCAGACAGCCCTTCTGTTCATTCCTCAGAAGGATGTTAAGTGTCCAGGAAGTTTAAGTACAGAGCCCTCTGGCAAACACAAGCCATCCCTCGCTGGCTCTCTGTGGGAGGCAGTAAGGCCATGAGCATGGAGCGACCCCCGCTGACTCCCTAATCAATAAAAGAGTCGAGGTTCTGACGGGTTCTACTAGCCACCTGGACCCCTGCTCATCTGTGCCTCTGTTTCTGCTTTCCCGTGGCTGTAACAGAGGGCATGAATTATTAACCCGGCTAAAATAAAAAGCTCTGCTTCATCCAGGCCTCCTGTATCCATGAATAATGGATGAGGCAGCTCAACTACTGGCTTTTGGTGAGTCAAACCGTGGTCTATGATAGATGGGGAAGGGTCTTATGTGTTCCCCTCAACCACACCTAGCCCCTCACCTACCGTCCACTTTTGGTCCAGCTCATCCAACAAAAACCTGAACACACATCCTGACAAGTTTCATTAATTTAGAAAGGAGTTTTAGCTTGAGCACCGCTGCACTCTGCCAGTACATCCCACTCAACAATTGTGCGTCATGGAGAATTTTGTATTTCTTTGTCCTTGGATGCCTTGTTTAGCTTTTCGTAGAAATCAGTCGTGGTCAAAGGCAGTTCAACGACAGAATCTGATTTTCCATCTCAGCTAAAAGTAAAACCTTGGAGAGATTGATTTGGATGAAATAGCTCAATGTCATAATGGTAAACTCGTGTGTACAGTCACATTTTCTATTACAGAGGTGATAATAGATTTTTTTCATATGCTTTATCACTCCATGTCTAATGTCTCACTTAAAGCTGGCTGCAGTAGGTAGCATTCATAAAAATATGTATTGTTCTTGTTTATGTCATGACAGCAGAATATGAGACAGATAATCTGTAAAAAAAAATCAAGCTTCTTTGCCTCATCCCTGCAGTCATAGAGTTACCTGCGGAAATATACTGCACCAGGTCAAAAGCAACCAATCAGAGCTAAGAGGAAGGTCTTAGTGCTGAACAAGGCGTAGGCCATTTTAAATCTTACTTTTTTTCAGCTGAAGACATTTTTTTTGTTTGTTTACTTGCATGGGTGGTTAGGCACACTATGAAGCTAAAAAATACAGTCTGTCAATTTTCAGTTTTCTAGCAGAAATAAAGGACTTAGATGAAAACTCTTGTAGAAAAATTGCTTTAGATCCTTCCCTCAGTTTTACTGTGGGGTTCTTGGCAGACACTTTTACACATTTCCTGATTTTTGTAATGCCAGGTATTGTTCAAATACTGTTATAGTCAGTTGCTGCCATACAACTTCACACTAAGAAATTTTTTCCCAAATTAACTTTTATGCGCAAGAAGAGTATTGGCTTTGGATTTCCCTCTTCCTTCTGAATTGTTCATAACTAAATCTTCATGTCCTAAATAAATCAGTAAATTACTGTAAGAGAAATACAATAAAATAACTATAGTTAAACATCTTCAAGAACCAGGGGCAATGGCTAAATAGATAGACATTAACTCCTGTGTTTCCTGTGTTTTAAGCCAACAGCATCAAGTCACACTTCACTGACTCTCCCGTTTCCCCCCCTGCCTACTCTGCACTGCACTCATCTGAGGTTAATAACACAATCTCATAGCGTTCTTCTTAGCTTCAGTTCCATTCCTTTACTCAACCTCTTCAATTATTCTAGAGTTTTATCCTAGGCCATTAAATTGGGAGTAATTTTTTCTGACTCTTAAAACCTAAAGAATACATCTTTATACTTGATGCAAGATTACCACCAATCATTTCCTTAAAAATGTGAATACAATTAAAAAATGAACCCACCTTTGTTGTCTTAACTTTGTTTCCTGTACTGCAGCTCCATCCTTTCAGATCTGGTAGCACTTTACACTCTTCTCCATCCATGCAAGGATGCATCTGGCACCACCACTTCTGTGCAACTATTGATGCTGTGATGAAAACAAAGCATTTTAAAAAATGCTGTACTATAAGCAATTATGCTGTTGTTGTCTGAAAGCAGAGCACAGTTCTAGTCTGTTTGTAGCAGCCACAAACCGATTAAGTCTCTGTGTCCATTTCAGTGATTGAATTGAGTATTTTTGATGTCAAGCATCCATGGAGATCTGTCATTTCTGCCCAAGTGTGTTTTCAGGTCTGAATCACAGACATGGGTGAATGTCAGGATAGTGAGTGTTGTAAGTAGGTGTGAGAAGGGTGGTTGTGTGCACTGTAGGAGAAAGGTTGCATGCAGTCAAGGTCTTCTGCTGCTTTGAAGAAGCCTACAGGGGAAAAACACTTTCCCATGACATTTCCAAAGTGAGTAGAGAACTGTCAAAATCGAGCCCTGTCAGGGCTGTTACACTAAAAGGAGAAGATGGGGATCGATTCACCTGTAACTGAGGACACTGCTGACATGATATTAAATGACCTGGCCATCTGTCTGCTCTGATGGGCATGTCTGTTGTAGCTTCAATGGCAGACAAAAGGGTTACCGAATGAACTGCCTGAAGATTTGATTTAGAAAATGGTGACACCTCAAACAACATACAGAGCACAAAAGTCTCTTTGTCTTCTATGCAATAAACTTCTCATGCACAAATGAACAGCAAAACACTTGCCTGAGCCACACTGACAGGTAAGACAGCTTTGCTCTGTGTCACATATTTCTAATCTTGTGCCATTCTGGAATCATTACCAGAACTGTAATGAGAAGTCTGGCATACCGTCTACACAAGATGGAGCTGCTCTCGTTGTTCCCGCCACCTGTCCAGGGAAACAGGAGCATTTGACAGTCTGGGATCTCTCTTCGATCTTGTTCTTGTTGCAGCATCGGTGTGCAGCAATTACCTCACAGGTTCCAGCTTTCACATGTACTGGAAGCACAAATACAGGCAGTGGTTAGAATGCCTGTGACAGATCTCGCAACATGTTTCACAGCACAGTAATGCATACCAACTACAAATTTCAGTACAGTGCCTAGCAAAAACATGTTTTTCTTTTTTTATTATTATTATTTCAAATTCTGTCTTGTTACAACCAGAAATGCATGTATTTTAAATGGAGTTCATGTTTTAGAACAAGAAATGTAATGACCATTTCTGAAGTGGAATGAAAATGATACATAGATTTAAAAAATGTTTTATAGTTAATAATCTAAAAAGTGTCAGCCTCCATGAATCAAGATTTTGTACAACTGCTCTATGTTGCATTTACAACTGCAGGAGTTTGAATAATACTTGTATACATTGTCAGCTTTGGACATGTAAATTACTGACTTATTTTTTGTGCATTAGTTCTTTGAAAAATAGCTCTATTTCAGTTAGAATGAAAAAAAAAACATCAAGTCTGAACTTTGACTGGGACATTATAACACATAAGTATGCTTTGATCTAAGCCAGGGTCTGCAACCCTTGTCCTTGATATCTAATGTTCCAGAAGTCTTAGATGCAACCGCTCCCCAATGCACCTGAATCAAATGAAACGTCTTGCATACTGAATAGGTAATTCAATAATGCAGCACATTAATATTGTTGCACAAAATACTGAATAATGAAACAATTTAAGGGGGAGTTTTCCTAAATTCAGGTAACTGCACAATGTCTACATTGCCAAACCAAAATTAAACCATTAAGAATAAACTAAAAATTTCATCTAAATTGCATGATGAGGTGCTTTATGCAAACGAACAGGTCTCTTGTTTCAAACTAGGTAATTTCACTAAGAACTGATATATGACATATGTTCTTATTTTTAGGCTTCATAAACTGATGGAATACCAAATAAGTTTGTCCTAATTTCTCAACCTACTGAAAACATCTTTTTGGCTGCATCTTCCCAGATTGTATTTTAGGTTTGCATAGTTAACTTATGTCTTGGCTACACTACCATTGAGAAATCATTATTATGACTATCACTGTAAAGTATCAATTTATTATTACCAAGCATAAGGGGATAATAGGAGCTGGAGTGCACTATTGACAATGTGTCTTGAGGAGCATTTAGTTTATATTCCTCCTTGAAATTTGTCCCACACAGTGTAATAAAATTGAAAAATCTAAGAAATAACAATATCAACAAAGAGAAGTAGAAAAGAAAAACAATCAGCATCGTAAAGATAAAAGATACATGGAGGGAAAACACAGGTGACTGGATCACAGTAAATACAGGTTTTATTTAAAAGGAATGTGACATAAATTTCACTTTGATCATGTGAAAAAAAATTAATAAAATTCATCACTCTCTTTGGGAAGATGGCTCGTGTCTAGTTATTGGGCAAACAGTTGAAACACAGCTTTCGTCTGTATTCTATGGTCTCATTTCATTCAGTTCATGCATTATTATGCATTAATCATTAAAGATCCATCTACATATTTAAACCAAAAAATGTTGCCACTCATCCTCTCTCTCTTATAATGTACAGTCTAAAACTGTCTGTCCTATTTTCCTTAGTTTTTTACTTTTTGCAAGAGACACATATACCTAAGGGATATTTTAGAAAAAGCACTGAGTACAAATATAATAAATCAAGCGTTAGACTCCTTAAAGTGTTGAATGCAATGTACTTTGCAGACCGTACCATCTTAAAAATATATTTTTAAAGATTATGAACGTCTAACACTTGAATGCATTATTTTGACTGTGCAACATACATATCAACCGCTATGTAGGTCAGTGGTTCCCAAACTTTTTCTTCTGCGACCCCCCCCTATGGATTACAAATGGCTGTCTGGTTGAAATGACGCGTGTGATGGGGTAGGGGGCATCGACTCTTTTGGGGGCAAAATGAATGTACGAAGCTGAAAATAGACACCAACATCGGTAGCCTACTTGTTAAGCTTAAGGTTCTGTATTGATATTAGCTAGTCATCTTTTAGCTAACATTAGCTAGTCATCTTTTAGCTAACATTACCTGCATCCAACAGCTTTACTCAACTCAGTCGGTTAGTTTGGAGGGAAAAACTGTGAAAAGTTCTTTGCGTTTTGCTGGTTTGCTGCCGTGATTCTACCCCAAACCTTCGTAGCCCCGACCAGCAGCAGCCGGTCTCCTTCAAAGGTGTAAACCCAG